>NC_133504.1:101608333-101911363 GCF_049354715.1 Callithrix jacchus | reverse complement strand
TTAGAATCAAAGAAAACAAGACAGTCCTGTACTTTACTTCCTTTATATTCTATGCATGTGATCACTTGGGAGAGTAGTACACAGTAGGCAGGAATCAGATAGGAACCCCCGGGAAACAGCAATGTCTATATATCTCAGTAAATTGTGAAGAATGGAAGTATCCAATTGCAGATGTAAACACATTAAAAGTGGACCCCATATCAGTTGAAAGATAAGACTGGGATGTTGCTATTCTAGAGTACCTTGTTTTGGGGAAATGGGAAGAGAGTGCTGTTGCAGCCCGTACTGCTGTTAAGTGAGTTGAAAATTAGCAATTAAGGTCTGGAAGAAAAGGTGGAATTTCTTGGGCCCAAAGACCCTTTCTCCTTCCTAACATTTTATTTTTTGAATACAGAGCAAGAAAGTGCACATATGGGAAAATATCACCTGCTAATATTTCCATATATGTACACCTAATATACACAGACCTAATATATAGTTATACACATATGGAAATATATACATATGTGTGTGCACATATATATATTATTTTAGTTAAAAATCATTGGTATTTGCAACCAGCGTGGGCAACATAGTGAGTCTCCATGTCTACAAATGATTTTTTTAATTAACTGGGTGTGGTGGCATTTACCCATAGTCCTAGCTATTGGGGAAGCTGAGGCAGGAGGATCCCAGGAGTTTGAGGCTACAGCGAGCTATGATCATGCTGTACACTCTAGCCTGGGTAACAGAGTGAAACCCTGTCCCTAAAAAATAAAAAAATAAAAAGGGCTCTTTTGGTGATTTTATATCAATATATAAATTTATGTAGTGTACGTGTATGTGTTAGCCCTGTCACTATTCAGGGTCCCAGCATGAAATGGATGATACACCCAAATGAAAAATTGAGAGGAATTTAAGGAAGGGACTACTACTTCTAAAAATTGTGGGTTTGTAGCATTAACATTCTACGCTGAAAAGGAGAAGACGGGTGAGGGAAGGAAGTGACACCTGAAGTAAGTTGAAGCTCTAGGAAAGATGTCTTTGGTAGAGAATATGAGGAACTACCTGTGGCCACCAGCCAAAACCTGTGGTCTGATAGGAAAGGACCCAGAGAAATAGATACCTTGACTTCTATTTCTTCTAGCCCTCTGATTTCCTGCCAATGTCTGCCATAGACCAAACCCAAATGAAAGAAGAAGAGGGGGTCTGGTTTATGAAACCCATCAATGTCATTCTCCTCAGATACAGGGCAGAATGAAGAATGAGGGAGGGTTGATAATGAAGAGGCAAACTGGGAAAATGAGCACACCCATGTGGAATTGATGAGGAAGCAAAGGAAGATCCCATAGGAATGATCTGTGGAAATTATAGGATATTTCTTCTGGGATTATTTGACTCTGAGGATTCTTTTGTGCATTGTCCTTCTCTTTGCTTCCTGGTTACTCAAAAGCATCCCTAAAATTATAGAAAAAAGAAGAAATAATAACAGCTGGGTTTTACCTTAGGTTAGATTTTTTACTAAGCTTCAGGTTTTGTAAAATTATAACATACAATCTATGCCTCCATTTCATTCAAAGGAATATTACACCCTATTTTTGACCATAAAGTTTACTTCTTTTAAAGGTATTGTCAGCAATTTATGACATTACACTTAGCTGCCTTTTGTAATCTCAATCATTTTCTAAATTTTTCCATTATAGCAATCTGTTTTATAATCTGGAAAAAAACAAGCTCAGGAAATTTAAGTTTTGTAACAAACATTTGAACCTCAGCATGGCCAAAAAGTTTTCTCAAATTATTGTTGCAATATAATATTTGTTGGTATAAAAATGTAAATAAATTATATGAATAGCTTTTGTCTTTCACCTAGAGACAGTTTCTACCATATTTTCAAAATTTAAATGTCCACAGGTATGTTAGAATATAAGCAGACCTCGGCTGCTGACACGGGCATGAAAATGTTGATGATTAAAATCTCATTATAGTATAAGGTTTACTGTTCCTATCATCATTTAGGAAAAATGTTAAATGACTTAATTTTAGGCACAATTTATTTCTTCAATTATTCTTTATTGTTTTCCCCAAATAGTATAATACATGATCCAAAAATACAAAAATGAAACAAACAAATAAAGAGAAAAACCCAATTTAACTGGTTGCTGCTGACATTTTGCCTCTTCTCAGAAAGCAGACTCAGTTAAAAATAACTCAAAGGCATTTTTGGTGAACACTCTGACCTAGAATAAAAATATCTCAGTAAGCTAGCAATTTCTATTTTATAGTTCGTCCTGAGAAGAAGCAGCCAGAGAGATATTTATGTTCATTACACTGCATAAAAAAGTATAATCTCCAGCTTAGAGAGAGCCACTAATTATGTGACATTGACATCCTTTTGAATATTTTTTTATCACTGGAAATGAAATGAATTTGTTTCAAAACTAAAAAAGTCCTATAGAAAGACAAGGAGATTATTTTTTGAGGTTGTGAGCAGGTAAGCTAACCTGCTTAACATGGAGACTGCGTTCACTGGTCCTCTTTCCACTCATTAGAGTTTCTCTGAGTTATCTCATTCTTAACCATAACTTCAACTATCCCCTATATACTGATATCCCTAAAATTCCCCCTCAGACTCCAAATAAGGCTCTACCCTGAGTTCCAAACTGCTATATTCAATTACTGTATTGTATTAGTTATCTATTGTTGTATAACAAATTATTCCAACACCTAATAGCTTAAAACAGTAGATAGTATCTCCTAACAATTTCTGTGGATCAGTAATTAGGGCCCAGCTTAGCTGGTCCTCTAGCACAGGGTCTCTCACAAGTTTGCAATCCAGGTGTTGCTTTGACTGATCTGTATTTAAACGCTTGGCTACAGGAGAATCTGCTTCCAAGATCACTCTCATGACTGTTGGAAGGATTGAGCTCTTGCCAGGGGTTGGCCTGAGGCCTCTCTTAATTTCTTTCCTGTACAGGCCTCTCCACTGGGCAGGTAATGAGGCAGTAGGCTTCCCTGGGAGTAAGAGCATGAGAGAATGGCAAACAAGAAGGAAATCACAGTCTATTATAAGCTAATTTTGGAAGTGTCAGCCCATTGAGTTTGCTGTATTCTGTTCATTAGAAGTGAGTCATTTGATCCACTCTTCCTCAAGATGAAGGGATTATACAAGAGCCTGAATGCCAGGAGCCCACCACAGGTCCCAACCAAACATTTCCTCCCAGGCCGTCACAGGTACCTGAAACTCAACATGTCCAAAATTAACTCTAGCAATGTTGCTTCTGAACCAGCTTCTTCTTCTATATTCTCTCACTTGAATATGAGTCACAGAAGATGATCTATACAGTGTCTATGTGTGTGTGTATTTGGTATGTTTGTTACATTTTTTTTTTCTTGTTTTGTTTTGGTCTGAAGGGCTGGCTTGTGTCAGCTTATGTGACAAGTGTAGAGGTCCTGGAGTCAAAGCACAGTCGGAAGAGGGCATTGACTGTATATAGAATTCCAGGAGACTTCATGTTTACTGAATTTTGTGTCTGAAAAATCAAATACCTCTACTATTCATGTTTTGCTTGACCTTTTTTACTAATTTTTTTTACGAATGTATGTTTATGTGCTATCTAGCCTTCTTACTGCTGTTGCCCTCACTTTCACACTTTCATGTCAGGTGGGAGCTCTGCCGTCCTTCCATTCGCTGAGGCTGTATGGAACATGCCTGTGCAGCTGTGGAATTCTAAAGAGGAAAGTAAACCATAAGGAGTGTGTCCAGTTTAGACTATGGCCTTCTTTCAACTCCAGCTCTCATGTTTTCAAGTTAGAGGGATTAAGATCTCCTTTACTTGCTCCACTTGCTTGCATTCTTAAGCAAAGGAGACAAAAGACATCTTTTGGACCCAATTGCACTATAATATGGTAATTATTTCTCATGACATTTTTTCAGAATGTGAATAGCACTTATTGATATTTTTTATGTACTGATTCTTAGTTTTACATTATATTAATAATTTCCTTTGGAATATGGAAAGGCTGGGAGGTGAGGCAAGTTAGAATATGAGGTTCAACTGGCTATTTTACAAAGACTTTAAAAAAATCATTTATTGCCTTGCCAACAGAATTTGATTCTATTATAGAGGCTTGATAACATCTTGAAAATTTCTCCTGTCAGAAACAATTATCCATCAGTTCCTCCTTGTCCAACCATTTATGTGTCCTTCCCAAGGAACTCTAGTAGATTAGTGGGAACTAATGTTGCCTTGATCTCAACAGATTACATTTCTGAAAATAGCATTATGCCTGTAACTTTCCTGCCATGGAAGTAAGGCTAATTTAATTGCATGTGCTCTCTTGCTTTTTCTGGAAACTTTCTGAAAGTTGGGGCACATCTTGGCAAGCCTCTGGCTCTCTGAAAGTTGCTATTTGTACTATTATGGCCACATACATGAATCATAATTTATACAATTTATACTCAAGATTTTCTCAAAATTTTGGCTGAAGATTCTGTTTTTATGTTTTACTTATATCTAGCTCATCAACTAATATAAAACAACCCGTGTCTGTATCTATTTGCTTTCACTTCTCATTTGTCTGCTAAGATTATTTGGAATTGGTTTCATAAAATCTTGTCAATAAGCAACAAAACAGTGTTTACAGAATCCTTGCTTTTTCCTTGTTATTCTTGTGCAGGGATTTGACACCATAGAGATAAAATGGCTCCAGTGACTCTAGCTTTAGATTATTTTTAAAAACCTTTCACAAATTGTATCCACATGGTAAGTACTCCCTGGGTGAGCCTAAATGCTCACTCTTACCTTGCAATAATTTATTATTTGTAAAATTCTCTTTAAATGGTTGGAGCTACTCTTCATTTTTCTCCTAACAAATGCTTAGGTTTTTCTGGGCATTCTCTTTAGTGAAAGTGAGTAAATATCTCCTGGATATCAATTACATCACAATCTTCACTTGCTGTCAACCATTTTAAACACTGATTTTGTCTTTATGTCTCTAGCATATGTCCAGAAGCATTTATCTCTATTTTCTGGCCTGGCTTTTCTGCCGCTTTCTATACCTGTCAGTTGTCTGAGCCATTTAGTGGATTACTTTTTAGTCCTATTTTTTTTCAAGCACATCAACAACTTGCAATGGAGTACCTTCATAAGACTAGTGTCAGTCTAAGTGCTTTTGTTCTTCTGAACCCATCCTTTGCCCCATTATTATATTAAAAAATTTTTTAAAAATTACTTTGTCAATATTTTTTATTTTAGTGCTACAGCTTCATTGCATTTTAAATTCATATTCTCTCTTTTCTGTCAATGATTTCTTCTATTTATTATAGGGATATTTTCATTGATTAGGTCAAACTTTAAATGTGTTTTCAGCACTTCCAGGCAATATATACTATATTTCCCAGTGAATTCACTCTCACAATCTCAAAATCAAGTGATCTCATGGCTTTGCTTTTATTTCACAAAAAATATTTAAGCAGTGAGAAGAAAACTTATTTATCTTGCTGGCACCACATTTACCAAATACATACACGTGTCTTTATATAATCTGTCTTCCCTCCTGCGACATGCATCCAATACTATGGCTCTTACAGAAGATGCTATTCTTATGTATTTGATCCCACTCATTTTCTTCAATTCAAGGAATTTTGCCCCTGCAAATACATCACCTCTTTTCTGCATCTTCGGATTTTTCCTATTAACCTATTATTCCTATTAGCATGCACACATAATGTAATATTTTCCATCTGTAACAAACAACATACACAATCGATAAGGAACGACTGCTGTCAGTTTTCAATCATTCAATATTTATTTCAGTAAGATATATTAAAATCAAACATACAACCAATATACATTAGCAATATCACTCAATATAATCTCTTGGCACCAACTTTTCCTTATGCATTACATACATAAATAGGCCCTATTCTGTTAAAAGGTGGATAAAAGATTGACCCAGAATATACTTTTATTAATTCTTAGAGTATCATCAAAAGGAAAATATTTTTTTAAATTCAAATAAATCCTAGATTACTGAAGATAAATACTGGAGTTTGAGAGACTTTTTTTTTTTTTTTTTTTTTTTAAAGGCGAGGAATTAACTTTAAAGCTCAAGTCAGCAATAAAACTACATTTATTGCCTTAAATGTCTTTCTAATGCATTTTCTCCATGAATATAGAGAAAGGATTACTCATGGATTTGGGTCTTCCAATCCAGCCAAAGCTTCTTGCATATTTTAATGATCAATGTTGAAAATT
Source organism: Callithrix jacchus (assembly GCF_049354715.1). Lineage (NCBI taxonomy): Eukaryota > Metazoa > Chordata > Mammalia > Primates > Cebidae > Callithrix > Callithrix jacchus. The sequence goes on along the minus strand of NC_133504.1, from coordinate 101,905,124 downwards.
ATTCTTTTGTATATCTTTAGTTGGAGATTTATTACTAATAAATATAACATAACCCCTTAAATAGACTCAGACTTTATAATCACTCAGCACAGCGAAGTGGTTGGGTGGCTGGTGTGGTCTAATATGTAAAGCAAGAGAAGAAATTACTAGAGTCAGGAGACTTAGTGAGTCCAGGCTTCACGTCTTTTAGAAAACTGTTTTTTTATCTGCACATTGACAGTGGTAGATTAGATTATCCACAGAGTCTCATTTGTTCTGAAACTCAGGGAATATATTTTTGGCCAATATGATTAAAACTAGGCCTTTCTGAGCTCTTCCTAGTCACATTTCAATGTACTATTATAAGGGCTTAATCTGGATTATGTAATTTAATTCTCATAACAATCTTTTGAGTTTTGGTACAATTGATATCACAAATATACTGAAGCTTAGAAAGGTTAATGTCAATGCCCCAAGTCTCGCACCTCATAAGCTGTCGAGCTGAGTTTTAAATTAAGACCATCTGACACAAAAGCTGTGGACCTTTAACCATCTTGAAGACTACCTCTCTTAAAGCATGGATAGATTCAAAAAGAGTAAACTATAATATAAGTAGAGTGCATTTTCTTTGGAAGACTTGTGGTGGAGTTCGGTTTTAAAATTTTGTAAACCTCATCATTTTCTCGCTTTCTATTTCCTGACTCCCAGGAGATATCCCTACTCCCTAGGAACCAAGCATATCTTTAGAAGAATGATGACACAGAATACAGGGAACAATGAGCCAAGTTTTTGGCTTTTGAGTATTTAAATTGACTTTTTAAACTCATGAGGGAGGCAATTAGTTTTTGAGCCAAAATTTGTGATGTGTTAGAGCCAGGATTTTGAATTTCAAATGGTTAGGCTCCTAGGAGTATTGAAATGAAGTTTATGTTCTTTATGCTTTTAAAAGGTCAGACAGGGAGGACAGGTCTACCTCTCACTCAGAAATTGGAGTAGCCTGGACTAGGAAGAAGAATCAATGAGGAAGCAAGTGACTTAGAGCCTCAGAGAGGGGGTTATAGAAAACTGGAGGGAGAGGGCAAGTGGTCAAAGCCTCGGATAATCCTAGGGATTTGGACAGTAGTGCAGATGTGGACAGAAGTTTTTTTTTTTTTTTTTTTGGTTGGAAGACCAGGGCTTGGCAATGTCTCAGAAGATCCCCATGGAATGAAATGTCAATGAAATGGATGTCTAGGGTGTATATGCCTCCTCCAGGGAAGAATAAAAAAGCCCAAGGCAATCCCAACACATTTTCTGAGCCTGTGTCAACATGAGAGAACACCACATTTTTCCTGTCATAAAGTAAGTGGCAGTTCCTGTCATAAAGTAAGTGGCAGTTAAGTGAGAAAGACTTCCATCCTGGAGTAAAACTGAGGTAGGGATAAGGAGGCTGCAGAGTAGAAGAATACATAAACCAGAGGGACCAGGAAAGATGAAGCTGATGTCCAGATGTTGGAAAACATAAAGAGGTATCAGTCAACGTGGAGGATACTAGTAGATAACAAGTACCCCACTCCCCAGTGCCTGTTACTATCTAAATACCCAAGGAAATTTAGTGTATCTCTCTAGAGAAAAGAGAAAGCAGTGTGGGGTCCTGAAAGGACTGAAACCATCTTAAATTGACTGAAAACATTTTGGTACTTGAGTTAAACTCAGGTTTGAGAAACCACCTAGAAAAACTGTAGTTGACTAAATTGCATTGTTTTTGTTTTTGGTCATCAGGTGCAATAGGGGCTTCATATAAGAAACAAGTTAAGTCTGGAAAATGCTTTTCGCATACCCAGATAAGTAGACAAATGCATTATACCAAGGAAGGAATAAAATAGAGGAATTAAGGAAAACAGGGGAATTGAAATTTGAGGTGAGCCTTGCAATGTAGGCACCATTTTTAGGCTAAAACTATATGGGCAATAGGCAGGGGTAGAAACTATATACCAGTTACATACAGTATGAACAGAGAAGGCACACAACCGTAAAAATTACTGATATATTCAGGGACCAGTATGACCAAGGTTCAGGGCATTTGGAAGACATAGTAGGATATGTAACTGAAAGAGTGGATTAATGCTTAATTATAAATGGAGTAGAACATCATGCTTAGGAGTTTGAATGATTTTATACCTGTGGACGATGAGAAGCATTGAAGGGTTTTAAGCAGGAAAGAGATACATAGGGCTTGCATTTTTTAAAGTCCTATTTAAAAGTCCCCTGCTTGTTTATCTAATGTCCTTCTTGACATTCCCAGTTGGATGTCTCATGGGGAGGTAAAACTATTACCAGTTTAATAATAAATTTTTGATTTCATTTCAAGCATTTTTCTCTTCCAGGTTTCTGTATTCTAGGATTGGTACCTCCTTCCTCCCAGGTGCTCATGCCATCATGCCTTTGTTCCTACTAACCCCTATATTTAATCTCTTTAAATATTTTGTCAAGTAGAAAAATGGATTTGAAATATGCATACCTTTCCATCTTTCCTGCCATCACTTTTGATCTAAGTTACCAACTTCTCTGACCTGGATCCCTGCATTTAATTCTGATCTTCCCTTATCACCTTCCACTTTTACCCCCCTCCAATCCATTTTTCCCACTACAACAAGAATACTATTTCGAAAACAAAAAACAAAAATAAATTTATGCTCTGTTTGAATCACTTCCATATCTCCTCATTGCTCTTAGAACAAAGTTTCAAATAAGCTTTACCAACAGTCTATGGTCCACGTGTCTTCTACATGCCCCTCTAGGGGCATCTCTTGCCTTACCTTCTAACCTCCAGCCATGCTGACTCTACTGACTTTCCTCCAGTTCCCTAAGTGAATTAAACTCTTATCTTGCTTTTGTTATTTTGACAGGCTGTTCTCTGTTAAAATCTTTTCCTCGTGACTTTATGCATCCTTTGGTTTCAGTTAATACACTTCTAGAGAATCCTGCTTGGGAATTCAATCTAAATCAATAATTTGTTTTAACCTTCCTCACACTATTTCCTTTTTTACACCACAGCTTATAATTATATATTTGTTTGCTTCTTTAATGCTTTGCCCCTTGCTATACTATAGGCTCCATAATTGTATCTATTATGTTTCTTGATCAACCACCAGCTGCTAGCCTAGCAACTGGCATTCATTAGGGTCTTTCTGAGTATTTGTTGAATTAAGTGAATGAAATAATGGTGGTCAATGAAAGCTGACTATCAAGTGGGAGGCAAGAAAATCTGTTTAAAAAATTTGCTGATAAAAATTGGAATTAGTTGGCATTGTAAATTATAGAAAAGCAAAAGATAGAAATGTATCATTTTAACATCCTGAGGTAGGCAATCCTAAACTAGTGTAGTAGCTCCGCACTCATCAGATTCCTAGGTTGCATATATTTTATTGACCTGCTGTCCCTAGAATGCCCCATCTCAACCAACCATGATGGTGATGCAAATTTCCCCAGCAGGTCCATACACCAGGCAATGGAGACATGAAATGGCAGGTAAAGGAACCTGCCATCCTTTAAGGAGATTTCCCAGAACCACCATAAATTACTTCTCTTTATGTTTTGTCAGTCAAATATTAAGCGATTATATTTGGTTTCAAAGAGGCTGGGAGTATGTTTTCTAGCTACAACGGGGTTTCTGTTATTAACAAAGTAGGAGAGAAAGAATGTACATTGGGACGATTCACAGTATCTGCCATATGGAACAAATAAGAGTCCTTTTAGAAGTACTGGGAACTCAGGTCTGTTTGGATGAGCTCAACTGTATCTTATTTTATGGGTGAGAAAAACTGAGGTCAGTTAGAATGACTATCTGTACCTACATACTTCCTCACTTCCCATCATCCTGATAACATAAGTCTTATTCTGGTCAACAAATTGTTTCATTTATGCTGACATTTTCAACAAATTTCACTTGAACTAAAAGTTTATGAGGAATTCACAAAATATCCTCAAAATGCTCTAGCAGTTTGCATGGTGTAAATATTTAAAGCAAATATATCCAAATATATAAACACCGACTGTCTCATCCTTCTCGGAGATAAATCCAAATGCATAAGTGGGGCAGTGAAAAGTCAGCTATCTTTGTTCAGATGTTGTTTAGCATATCCCCAGATGCAGTGGAAACTATTTTGGGGGTGTTCTTGCCTTTCTGCTAATCCTTTTTTTTCATTGTATAATGTTTCAAAACACAGAGACATAATCCTGCTAATGGAAAATGTGTCCAATTAAAATCTCATGCATATAAATGTGTTTTGCCCACAAACAAAATTTAAAAAAATGAAAAAGCTTCTGGAATATCAACTACTTTTTCGTGTGTTTAATGATACTTTATTTTAATTAAATGTTCTGTCACAAAATATTTTGTAAAACAAAGAGAGGTTTATTTTCTGATCACTTCCCTGTTTTGCTTCTGGCCAAACTGGAACTTTCTGTTTATTAATAACTTCTCATCTCAAATAGGAGCGTTTGTCAAAATTCTATCACATGAAGTACAGTAATTTATTGGTAACCCACTAATAGTCATAGCTCCACCATGACAACAATAACAATAAACCAAATAATGATCAATGCTGGAGTATTTACAGAGGTGTTAACAATGTCCTTGGTGCTTGTATACATTATCTCATTTAAAGTGATTGGTGACCATTTCTGCATTTTGTTGATAAACTAGGTTCAAAGCCATTAAATACCATGTCCATGAATATAAAGCTCACATAAATAAACCAAGTCTGTGTGACTCAGGTCATAGGTTACCCCCTCTCTTAATTCTGTGCATTTTCTGACCACCCCCACCTCCATTCCCTTAATCTCCTCATGGACACTGCATTCATTTGAAAATGTGGTAGATATAACTTCGGAAAGCTGGCTAATTTGTTTGCTTTTATGGACTGTGTGGATCCACAACTGCAATAGTTTTTATGAAAAATTCTTAACTTGGAGGTGCATTGACCCCAGCAAGTTCAAGAACATTTGTCAAAAGTGCCTCCTGAAATATTATTTACTAATATAGGGAGGCTGTTCATAATCTTCATCAGATTCTTACAAGGATCCATGATTTCTAAAAACCCAACACTAGAAAAATCAACAAATGTTCATGACTGATGAACATAATGAACCACTAAGAAATTTGTTCATATACTCCTTTGAAATATAGCACTACTTTTTTAAGAAGGCTGAGTGGATGGTGGGTGACGTTTGTTGAAATATGTCCACTACCTTAAATTACTACTGCAGAAAGTGGATCGATATTTACCAGAAGCCTGTTGATCCAGTGGAAGATACTGGAGCGTGCAGCAAGAACACACGAACAGAAGGTTGAAGACTGAACTCTACTTAAGACTCACACCCTTCCTTCTCTGACTTTGGGGTAAGTTTCTCATAATTTTTTCCCTGAGTTTGCTCATCAGTTTAAAAAAAAAACACATGGAAGGAAGAGAAGGTAAGTTCTGTCTAGCTAATAGGGGCAAATAGCAGAAGAGCTTATGGATATAGAAAACAAACTCACAAACACAATTATTCTTAACAGTGAATTGAATCTCTGAAGATTTCTATTTCATTCCAGATTTATAATGACACAAGTAGGCAAGTCCCTTCACTGAGCTGGGACTTTAATTCCTCTTAGGAAAATTAGAATGCTCTCTTTTTTTTCTGCCTCCCTGAAGCAGTGTTTGAAGTAAAAATCACAGCCAAGTGATAATCAGTGTTACTTCTTCAGTGAGGCCTGCCTATCTGAAATAGCACCTAGTTCATTAATATAAGAATGAACTAGACACTTAAACTTGATGCTTGAACTACATGCACGACCTAGAACTAGAACTAGAAGAATAAACTAGATGTATTAATTTAATAGTTCATTCTTTGCTGGCTATGATTCATCTTTCACTACTTGATGTTCTATTAGCGATCTGTTCGTTTCTTTCTTTGCCTATTATTTCTCTGTCCCACTGCAGTGGAAAAATCTATGATGCCTAGGGTTTTGTTTTGGTATCTACAGTTTCTAGAATAGTACCTGGATGAAAGTAGTTACTGACAAATATTGTTGAATGTACATTGGATAATTTACATGTACAAAATGCATTGATAAGATTGAGGAAAAAGATACTGCTTTGTAAATGCAAAGTACGATTACAACTCACTGACTCTTACCTTATTTCTCTATTATTTTCTCTTGTGATCCCTTCCTTTCTTCCCAGTTGTTGATGTATTCTTCCTTAATGTCTTAACACTTTCACTACAACCCTCACCCTCTGTCTATATTGGGCTCTGTGATGTAGTCACAGCAAACATGACACAGGGGACAATGGCTTCAGCTCTGGAGTCATTCGCATGTGAGCATCCTGGCTTTGCCACTAGGTGTGTCCTGGGAAATCTTGACTAATCTTTTTAAGCATTAGCTTTTCCTAATCTGTAAAATACAATTTTCAATTGAGAAGAGAGCAAAAGAATAAGAAAATAAGGAAAAGAGAATCTCAAATTTACCTTGACTAGAAAGTGGAAACTAGAAAATCTTAGGAGCGTTCAGAGCAATAACTTTGATGGCAATTAACAAATGGAATAAATTTTAAAGTAGTCACACGGATTTTGGTCAGATTTAAGATTCAGCAGCAGCTTTTGTAACTTGGAAAACCTCTTATATCCATCAGTAACTACACTAATAAGCCCTCCTGTGGTTGTTCCTACTATTTGGACTTTAACAAATGCCCTAAATATGTGTGTTTTCCAGGGAACATTTGACTACACTCAGAAGCACATCAGGAGTTCCTAAGTGGGCAGAGACACAGATTGTTGGGGCCATATGGGCCTGTGGACTTCAAGTATAGTAGCAGATTTCATACTGAGCGCTCTAAACTTTCTTAATAGGAAGGTGAAGTAAGAAGATCTGTGGGATAATTCTGGACAAAAAATTAAGTTATTGCAGATGCTATAACAGTAAGCTATTTTGATGAGGACAAAAAGTTCTAAAGTCAGTTATGTATCAAGGTGGACCTAATTTTTCACTCTTGAATACTAACAAAAATATTTCATTGGGATGATGGGTCATAAAAATTGGTTGGAGGTATCTAATGTGGTAGGGTTATAAAGGGCTAGAAAATCAATGCTTGTATTGGACCAGTCTGTGAATGTGATCTTCCTACAACAGTTGAGATGAGATGCCTCATTTTTCCATACAGACTCCACAGATTTTACCATAACTGATAATAAAAGCAAATGATTATTCTTTTTAAAATAACCTGTTTTGATAATTTGATATTTACATATGAGTCTTGAGTTTGTCTTATAGAAAAAAATAAGCAAGTTATGAATTAAGCTTTTGCTAATTGTGTTATACAGGATGCTGCCTCTACCTGCATGCATTTTGTACCTGAATAGGTAAACTGTCTCTAAATGACTGCAAAAAGGTCCTCGGTTTAGACTGCCATAACTTAGGTCTATGTCATCTTTGTCATAGAGAGTAGTGGCAAAAGCTTGCAAGGTCTATTGTTATATGGGATAATACCAGCTACCATCCTGCTCATTTCTCCTCAGCACTCACTCTCTGTATACACTGATGGCTTCTGCTTGTAAGCTCCTGTGACTCTCTCTTCCTCAATGCTTTGTGTGGCAAGCTGTAAATACCTGGTTATTAGCATTTCCAGGAGCAGACCTCAGCCAGTGATGGACAGCATTTGACATATAAATAGCTAACCTCATTGCCCCTTGGGTGGGACCACTATGCAGCCTACTTTATGGAGTCCTCCAGAAGTCCCTAGCAGTACTGAGCCCTAGCTGTACACTGTGCCACATTTGATCTACTCATTGACATATTTTGTATAAACTTCCTTTTCTGTCACTTCCCCACTCCAGTACTTGTGTTTTTTACGATTTCTTCTCAAATAAGTTATAATCCTCAAATCATTATCTTCAGCTTTTCTTCTAGAGGTACCCTAACCTAAGACGAGGAGGCATAAAAGGATACAGAAGCCTTGTGGTTAGGATGGTCAAAAAGAGCAATTTATGGATGAAGACAGACCTCACTCATTCATTCAGTTATTCATTCCTTTATTCCTTAATTCATCATTTACTTATTTACAACCTGCAATCTGTCCATGTCTAAGGCAGATACCTCATAATGATGGATAAGAATTGGCTTCTCACCTGAGTGTGGTGGCTGACGCCTGTAATCCCACCACTTTGGGAGGCTGAGGCAGGTGGATCACGTAAGGCCAGAAGTTTAAGACCAGCCTGGCCAACACGATGAAACCTCCTCTCTAGTAAAAGTACGAAAATTAGCCAGGCATGGTGGTGCATGCCTGTGATCTCAACTACTGGGGAGGCTGGGGCATGAGAATTGCTTAAATCTGAGAGGCAGAGGTTGCAGTGAGCCAAGATTGCCCTACTGCACCCCAGCCTAGGCAACAGAATGAGTGAGACTCTGTCTCAAAAAAAAAAAAAAAGAAAAGAAAAAAAGAAAGAAAAGAATTGGCTCCCATTCATGGGATGTTCACTGTTAATAAAATATATTGGACCTCATAAACACTGAGACTATTTCCCAGCATTTCCTTGCTGTCTCAAGAAATAAATCATAAGTTGATAGAATGGAGTAAGGATTTGCTAATTCTTCATATGTAAATGATGGAGGTTTTAAAATTAAGCACAGGGCAGTGTGAAAATAGGAACTTGCTTGCATGGACTACCATTTTCATTTCATATGCAAAGAGAAATCATTGCCGTATGGTCTTTGTACACGCAGCTTATAAGGGTGTCATTAATCAGTTCTTTATTTCTTGGATTCCATGGGTTTAAAATGTTCCATGAGTACGAGGTGTTATGTTCTAAACTCTTACTATATTTTTTCTTTAAAAGTCACACAGTTTTTGTTTAAAGTGGTATGTAGGAGGGTTTTAGAAAACACGTGTTATTCCCACTCTCCTGTTCTGTTCCTTTACTACCATCTGGTATGAGGGAGAGCCTCCCTAATTGACACTAATGACTGGGAGATCCATTGCAAATTACTAAATTTTGCAGATTAGCAAACATGATTAGAAAAATCAAGGAGTCTGCATTGAACTAATGCATTTTGTTGAGAACTAAGAAAAAAAATTTAAGCAAATTGTTAGAGCTTAATATTTTAATATAAATAGATATTTGATAGAAGTTGACTATGCCATTAGGGAACACTAGACCATAATGTTCTGTGGAAGAAATTAGTTGCAATTTAGAAGGAAAATGTCCTCAAACTTTATGCATTTTATGAACTCTGCAAATATCTATATTGTACATGAGCTAAGACTAAGGAAGTCATTCCTTGAGAATCTTGAGGTCATCTAGTGCCGTTTGTTCTGATACAGGAAATGTATAGACATTATTTGTGTACGTGTGTCCCTTTATGTTGTATCTTATTGCTTTATAATAACACTGCTTATGTTAATGGAAATTTTGTGGTTTGTAAACATTTAAAATGTCAGCTGTTGAGGCTCTTAACATTTATTATTCTCAATTCCCACTCCTCTGTTATGCCGGCTCTTTATCGGCAACAAAATCTCTCGCTTTCTCCCACACACCAGTGTAAATAGTTTAATACACACAACCCATATATACATACAACTTTCTTAGGGCCAGCTGTGTATGTCTTCTGCATCCTTCAGGAATTCAGTCATCAAGAAGAGAGGGGTAGGGAAGGAGGGGGAGAGAGAGTAAATATAGAGGAAAAATTCATAGCATAGATTCAGAGACTTTTTCCCTGGCCTTTGAGGACTGCAATATACAATATGGTATTTTGTACTAACATAGCGGTATTCTCAGCTTCTTTTCAAATAAAAATCTCTTTGAATTTAAGTTGAAGTATAGAATTTTGAGCTTCAGAGATTGTTGCTCTGACATAGCTACCTTTCTGAACACAAGCAAGCTGGAATGAAAAAGATCAGAGCCCCATTCAGTTCACTGTGATACAGTCAAAAGCCAGTAGGAGGAGCATTCCCAGGAGAGGGAGCCAAGAAGTAACCTATGTGCTCTCTCCAGCTGAGAACTGCAACATAAAACATCTTGGTTTGCTTTTGATGCAAAGTTAATGCTTCTGGAACTAGAAGCAAGAGGAGCAAAGAATGCACATCTGATTGACTATGTGATTGAATTAAGAGAAGTAATGTCATCTGTTGCTTTAAGCCAAAGAGGCAGCTATATAAATCATTACCTAATACATTTTTCTTAGACTAGATTTCCTCTAGTAGAAGCTCTTAATCTACACTTGATTTTTAAAAACCAGTTATACTTCAAAATTAAAATTTTAAAAAATATAAAAGCAATTACAAAATTACCTCATTCTGGAATATTTTGATTCAATTATAAATGTATTAAACATACTAATATAGAAACATGGCTCAATTTTACTTTTTTTCTTATTGCTTTGTAATATAGTTTCACTGAACTTTCCCACTTCTCACTGAGCAAGTTGGAAAAAATTAAAAGAGATTATCTTAGTCCTAGATGTAGTTTTTATGTAAATTTAGCTTTCCTCCCCCTTTCATTGCAATTTCTTTAGAGTACTTTTTCTAATGTTGTTTCCCCTTTTCTGCTGTTTAAAACACTGTCAAAATTATAGTTTCTAGACTCTTCTGTACTGGGAATGTCCTAAAACTTGAGGCTCCTAAAGGATTTTAGATTATAAAATGTAAGTGACTTAGTCACTGACTATAGTATGCTTATAACAGCTAAAACCTCACAGATCTTTCTGGCAAATGTGTATGCTTAGACTTATTAAAATTTTTCCGGAGAGAAACTTTGACCAAAATTCATCATTCATTCCTGCTCCTTAAGAACAAATAAATAAGCAAACAAACAAAAACAACCATTTTTTTAAAGCACTTACTATGTGCAAAGTTCTGCAACAGTGGGAAAAAAGTCAATCTGCATATGAATGACTAGAACAATGATGCTTGACAGCCCATGGCAGCATTCAATAATAATAATAAAAAGACCCCTAAGAGTTGAAAGATGCAGCTTTTAAACGATGGTGGATAAGAATGTATAGCATATTTTAGGAAGGAGAAAGGAATCAATGATGCACCAATCAATAAAAGGAAAAAAAGATAATAGTGAATGGAGAGAAGCTGCAATCTCTTTTGCAAAGGAAAATGTCCTGAAACGAATAGATTCAATGGTGAGGGACGGAAACGATGCTGCATTTTGTTTTGGTATTCCTCCCTGTCATTGCTGCAGTTGAAAAGCAGTCATTTCTAAGAACTTGAGACCTATTTCTCAGCAGTCACTATAATGTTTACCCTCAGGGATTTGGGCCCAACAACTTTAGCAACCAAATTGGCTTAAAGACATTTCATCTCAAAAGGTCTCTGTCATGTTCAAAAAGAGCAAATCATCTTTAATCTACTGTTTAAATTGAAAGCGAAAGACAGTAGACATTAACCTGAGGTCTCCACTCCAGTCACATTGTACAATTGCATTCAAAGGCCCTGGTTAGAATGACAGTCTATAACAACACTCTGGTGCTGCTGCTTAAAAATACTAATCATCCTCTTTGTAATCCTGGAGGATGGTATGCAAGAGAAGAAACATAATAACAAATGCAGGTAATAATCGGGACATTCCATGTGAGCCTTGAGAAATGTTTTACACAATGGGAGAAAATATTCAGACTATAAGAACACTATAATTATTGCATCACCAGACTCCTATGTGCTGAGCAGGACACATTGTCTTTGTCCCTCTCAGACTCTGGAATGTAGGTAAATGTTATCCCCATTTCAAAGATAAGAACACTAGGACACACATTTCTTTTTGCTGCAACTTGACACATTCACATTCTCAGTAAAATAAAACCAAAACGGGAGAGAAGATGAAAGAAATCTCCCAGGCAGACACAGTGGTTTATTTCTGAGGCAGTCTAATAACTTTGAGTGCTTCAGTCTCAGGTTTTTGCTTATTCTGCCAAGTCCTACTGCTTCTTTCTTTTAATCAGCCATCATTTTTTCTAAAGGGCTGCGTTTCCATTCAAGATGTAAGCTAGAATGGTGTTTCTGAAACCATGTGGAAGTAAAATGGAGTCAGGGTACAATGTGATGAATATGATCCTGAGGTGCCCAGGGATAAAGGGCCCAGGCTGCTTGTGGGGTGTCAAGAGGTTTGCAGGAATAATGGTCTGCATGCTGACCTTCTCAGCAGCTTCTAGCACTTGCAATCTTAGCCACATAGACAATAGCTTTGTGTTCAGCATCATGTAAGACCCTGAAATAAGCCTTTACCTACCTTTATCTACCTTTGTCTAAACCTTGGACAATGGTAGATAAAAAGTTGTAAGAAAGTAGGTACGAGTTTAACAGCAAGTTATCCTAGTTCACGGACTTGGCTGGCCCTTGAACTCTAGTAATTAATGACAGTCTCCGAACTGCCAGTCACTTGTGGTATAGAGGCAAGAAGATAGGTTGTCGTTTCAGTTATGAAGTGGTACTTGATAATGTTCTTAACCTCTATGAGACTTCTTTTCTTTTCTTTCTTTATTTTTTTTTTTGAGACATAGTTTCCCTCTGTTGCTCAAGCTGGAGTGTAGTGACCTGATCTCGGCTCACTGTAGTAACCTCTTCCTCCCAGGTTCAAGCGATTCTCCAGCCTCAGCCTCCTGAGTAGCTGGGACTATAGGCGCATGTCACCACAATCGGCTAATTTTTTTGTATTTTTAGTGGAGACGGGGTTTCACCATGTTAGCCAGGATGGTCTCCATCTCCTGACCTCATGATCTGCCTGCTGCGGACTCCCTAAGTGCTGGGATTACAGGGGTGAGCCACCACACCTGGAGGAGGCTTATTTGCTTTCTAGGTAAAAATACAGATTATAAAACTCAGTTATGAGGTTGCTTTGAGGACTCAGTATTAAAATGCTCCTGCCACAGTCCCTGATATACTGGAGGCTCAATAAATGTTTGATCTTTATTGCTCTCTCTTTTTAATTGCAATGACTCTACCTGAGTCTCAATGGTGGTGGCAGAGACCGTGTTTTATTTGCGGCAGTATCTTCAGCTTCCAGCCAAGAGCCTGGAGCACAGCGGGAGCTCAGGCAATGAGATGTCTAATCTCATAACAGACTGTCCCTGTTTACAGTGCTCCAGACACAGTGGCCTTTTCTCTGTTCCTTGAATCTCCCTAGCTTCTGCTGCGCCACTTTGCAATTACTCCTCCTCTGGCTGGAGTGCTATTTCTTAAAATTTTTTGTGGACTGACCTCCTTCTTGATGTTCGCCAGCTTAATGGTGTGCTAGTGTATCTCCTCATGAGGCATTCTTTTTACACACACACACACACACACACACACACACACACACACACACACACTTGCAGCCTTTACTTCTAAGTGGGAGTCCTTTTCCAGTCCCAAATTCTACGTGTGATCATTCAGGCCCAGTTACAGGCAATTATAAGGCTTTGCTGGGCAGGCCTCATGGTGGGAGTGGGAAGATGAGTGCCCTCTCTGCACCATAGCCATTGCATTGCAGTTTCTGATTGCTTTCTGGAGGGAGTTTGTAATCAAGGACTTAGCATAGCATCCCCTCCCACAGCCAGCAACAATGCTTATACTCTCATAGGCATTATCTGCATTCCTGGCCTAGGCCCTTGCATTTGAAGGCCTCTTTGTCTATCAGGGACCTTGGCTTAGCACATGTATTTTGACTCAGAACCTTTCCACTCCTAGCCCTTCCCCCTCCCTCCCTCAGCCCATAGATACATAAAGAGGCAGGAGTCCTTTGTTCGGGGCTTCTAGGCAGTGGATGGATGATTCTCCCACCTGCACTTCATCCATCTGACCCCTCATTCTGTGCTGTTCTATAAGGGAAAATGGAACATTGGTGAGCCAGTGTTTATTTTGCCTCTTGTTTTCACTGCTGGCAGCAGGTGATCAAAGCCTTGGTTGTTACTTTCAGTTTGGTTCATTATCCTAATTTACCACCTTCATACTGATTGCTAAGACCTTACCTCATTGAAATGATCTTGTTTACTCCTGGCTTTTTCACTATCTCCATTTCCTGACTTGAATGCATGTGACATGATTCCCGGGACCTTGTCAGCTCTGTCTCCTACTACACCTACATCACCTAGAAGAGTGGCTGGCATATGCTCGGTCTTCCACAAAATAGAAACACCAAATAAACAGTAGCTATGTATTTGTTCAACTACTTCATCGGGGTTCTTTCTAGGAAGAAACTCTACATGTGCCATGCTTTTCACAAGGATAGGAATAAGATTCAGGCCTTTAAGACAAGTCCTCAATCTTCTCCTTTATTCTAACATAAGATCTGTTTTATACCAGGTTTGTATTTCACCTGCCTTGACATTCATCCCCTGCCTCTTGTAAGGCCACTTGAAATGACATTGCATGTAGCTTACTGTGGCCTACACTTAGAATTTCCATTTGTCCTGTCTGATGCTGATTGCTAGTTGGCTAGAACAGTTTTCAATGGCTTGTTAATCTTTTTTTTTTTTTTGAGTTGGAGTCTTGCTGCTTCACCCAGGCTGGAGTGAAGTGGCACCATCTTGTCTCACTGCGATCTCCACCTCCTGGGTTCAAGTGATCCTCTTGCCTCAGTCTCCAGAGTAGCTGGGATTACACCCATGCACCACCATGCCCGGCTGATTTTTCTATTTTTGGTAAAGATGGGTTTCACCATGTTGGCCAGGCTGGTCTCAAACTCCTGGCCTTGGCCTCCCAAATTTTTGCTTCCTTTATTAAACACCCATCTCTATAGATCTTTCCTTTCCTGTGTCCTGGGAATCTTACATTTGACCGATTTCATTTGTTACAAAACAATGCTAAGCCCTAAATCAGAGGTTAGCAAATTATAGCCAATGGGCCAAATCCAGTATGTGCCCTGTTTTTGTACATCCCTGGAGCTAAGAATGGTTTTTACATTTTGTAAAAAATTGTTACAAGAAAAAATATGTGACAGAGACAGTATGTGGCCAATAAGCCTAAACTGTTTACTATCTGGCCCTTTGCAGGAAAAGATTGCTGATCCCAGCTCCAAAATATATCCAGCCAGCCCCATGGTGCCAACACCCACAGTTGCACTTGTTAGCAGCCAAAAGGCTGCACTGATATGACTAGCTAACCTCCAAAGAAGGCTATTCATCTAATTATAGGAGAAATAAGCTCTACTGTGCTTGGCTTCTGTACCAGGAATTTAAGCTTTCCAAGGTGACTTGAATCTGGGAACAGAGTTTGAATTGACTCTTCAAAAAGTAAGCAGAATCTGCTATGTAAAAATTTTTTAATCAGAGCAGAGTTGAAGGCCACCTTTGGATTTAAGGGTATAGTGCTTTTTACATTAGTTCTCTGCATCTGAGGTGCTGGTGGTAATTATTTGCAACCGTTCAAAGTTTCTGGAAGGTCATTAATGAAATGGACAGTGCTAAGTTTCTAAATTCATGCTGACAAATATAAGAAGGGTGGGCCAAGGTGGGAAAGG
Source organism: Callithrix jacchus (assembly GCF_049354715.1). NCBI lineage: Eukaryota > Metazoa > Chordata > Mammalia > Primates > Cebidae > Callithrix > Callithrix jacchus. The sequence goes on along the minus strand of NC_133504.1, from coordinate 101,889,683 downwards.
TATGGTAAAACCAAGGGAGCCCATCTGCAAAGACATAGCTAATGAAAATAAAGACCTATATGAAATTTCACCAAATTTTTGTTGTTTTGATTAAAATGTCTGAAGAAAAAGTTGGCTGCATTTAGCAAGTGTAGAATTGTCCTTTTAGCTGAAAAGGGTGACAACAGCATTCAACAAACATTTATCGAATAGCTACTGCTTCGTGGGCACTGTTCTACGTTCTGGAAATAAACCGGTGCACCAAATAATGTTTCTACCTTGACCCACCCTTCTAGTGTGTGAGGCTGGCATATGTCAGGTGGTGGTACGTGCTGTGGTGGTAAATAGAATAAGGAGATAAGAAGAGTCAATGATGGAGTGTTATCCTGTTATATGACAGTTTAAGAAAAGTCCATCTGATGACACAATGTAGATCAGAGATAGTAAGGAAGTGAGTGTCAATATTTGAACAAGAACATTTTATGCAGAAGAAACTGCAACAGTCAAGGTACTAAGGCGGCAAGGTTGGTCTGTTCACAGAATAGTGAGGAAATCATTGCAACTGAGCAGAGAACAAAGGGGAGAGTGGAGAAGGTGAGGTCAGAGAAGCCTCAGGGAGCTAGAGCTAGAGGACACTGAGGATTTTGCCTTTTATTCTGAATGACACAGGAAGCAATTGAGGACTTCCAGCATAGAATGGCAGTGATCTTACTAAGACTTTAAAGGGATTGTTGTGACTTATTTCTGTGGAGAATAGATTTGAGAGAGCAAGGGTAAAAACAAGGATTTCAGTTAGAATCTCAGAAATGGTTGTTCTAGCACAATAGGTCACCCACCAGGCTACGTAAGGGTATATGATCCGTTGCCTGAACCCTGAAGGCTGGGCTGTGAGCCAAGACCATGGTGCCTAGCCAAGGAGTAGGTATCCCTGAGAACCCAAACATCCCAGAGTATATGAGAACCCACCAAGAGTCTTATCAAAGCTCAACCACTGTAGGCAAGGAGCAAGAAAATTAGCTTAAAAGCAACTTAGTGATGGGAGGCTGCGTGGATCTCTAGAGTTGCCTTGCTGTCATCCAGGAGTGAGCTGCATGTAAGTCTTAATACGCTCATCTGCTTCTCTAACTGGACTTGCCTGAGTCATTCTTTGGTCTCTCAACTCCTTCCCAGTTTGCAGAGGATAGTAGCATCCCAAATTTTTCCTGTAACAGTGATAGGACCGAGGTAGTAGCAGTAAAGGTAGTAAGATGGTTATTTTAAGAACATACTGTATTTTGAACCTATAGCCTATATGTTTTGTTGGTGGATTGGGCACAATGTACAAGAAAAAGAAAGAGTCAAAGATGGCTCCAAAGATTTTGTCTAGAAAAAAAATGGAACCATGAAGTTGATATTTGCTGAGATGGAGAAAAATATGAGAGATACAGTGTTGGTAGGGGGTAAATTGGAAGTTTGGTTTTGGATCTGGTAATATTGGGAAAACCAAGTGGAGACGTGGAAGAAGGCACAGATGGATATATACACGTCAGAGAGAAGTCTGGGCTGAAAATATGTATTTGAGGGTTGTCATTTTATAGATTGTACTAAAAAGCATGAAATAGAATGAGGTCTCCCAGGGAGTAAGTGTACTTAGAGATGAGAAAATGCCTGAGAATTGAGCTCTGGGTTGCACGTGAAGAGGATGCAGTGGAACAAGCAAAGCAAACTGAGAACAACCAGTCAGTAAGTGAAGGGAGCGCTGAGGGAGATGTAGGAGGCAGAAACCAAGTGAAGAGAGTATGTCAAGGAGGGTGTGAGCAATTCTGTCAAAAGCTGCTACTGTGGAGTAAAATGGACATTATATTTAGCAATATAGTAGTCATCGGAAACTTGTGGAGGGGTAGGGGTTGGAGTGGGCTCAACAGATTATGAGAGAAGTCAATAGGGAACTCTTGGATAAATTACTCTTTTTATAAACAAACTTTGGCAAGTTTTATTAAAGAAAACTTTTGCACAGTTTATGTTTTACGGGCTTGTTCTGGTGCTTGTAATGATATCAGTCACCTAGATCAGTGATAGCCAGTGTACATACTCTGTAATATTTTCTGCACACTGAACAAATTCAACATTATTAGTGATGGATGCCAATTCTGGCCAAAATGCTGTATACTCCATTTGGGAATTTCTCAAAGCCAGGAAATTTCACTCTGTCTTGTCTTGCATGATCATAGTCAGAGTTTTCTTGTACCCCAGCACATACTTTCCACTTTTCGTAACAAGTTAAAGCCTAGAGCTGAGGGACTTCAGTGACTTTTTCATCTTCTGTTCTGCCACCATCTTCTTGTCTTAAGGTGCAGGATGGCCCTCAGTCAAGAACAGCTGTCAAGATGGCCAGGGAGCAAGAAAGGAGAGCTGAAGGAATATGATGGTTAAACAGACATAAGAGAAATGGGATGGTAACTCAAAAGCATATGGCTTCAAGGGAAACATTTTAAAGAGAGCTATTTTAGTATATTTGTATGTTGATGGGGATGCGTAGCAAACAAAATATTTTAAAAAGCAGAAGAGGAAGGGAACAATGGTTGGAATGATGTGTTTGAATGCATGGTATCCAGAAGATCAGAGGGATTAGCCTTTCATAGATGCATAGAGAATATATCCATTAAAAAAAGCAGAAGTAAAGATAGAGAAATGTGGTGATAAGAATGGATAGAAACTTTTCTTAGCGCTTATATTTTCTCAGTGAAATGGGAACTGGAATTATTAGCCATGAAAGAGAAAATATTACGGGCTCAAACAGTGTGGAATACAGGTGAGTAGGCAACAATCAACAGATCAGGAGTGAGGCCAATTGAAGCTACATTTGGAGCTATCTCCCTGGAAGCAGTGTAGATGGAGTAGAAGCCCAAAAGTGCTAAATGTGAGGCTTGACTATCATGAAGCTTCAGGTGAAGTTACAAGATGAACTAGATGTGGGCTTGAAAACACTAACACTTATATGGCTACCTGTGTTTTTATTTTAGAAGCAGAAAATAGCACCTATGCCAACTTTGGAAGACCTCAGAATAGAGTGACAGCCTGGGCTCTGGGATGATTGTTCATTTTCTAACTCTACCAAGGCATGGAACTCATCAGGAGGGACATGGGGAGTGTGGGGAGAAAATATTCAAATCATGGGAAATTGGTTAATGTAAGGCCGGTTGCCTTGCCGGGAGCTTGGACACACCCATCAGTCTCCATGCCTACCTCTGCACTCCGCACTAAACTGTGCACTCAGCATCTAGCTCTGCCACGCCCACCTCTGCACTCCACACTAAACTCAGCACTCGGCACTAAACTCTGCACTTGGCACCTAGCCAGCCATTGGAAAACCCGCCAAAATTTGAAAGAAGTCCCGCCAAAACCTGCCCAATAGCACAGCCCACTCACCGGAAATCCCACTTACCTACCAATAGCAGCTCGCCCTGTTCACGTCCTGTTTCTCCACAGCCAATCAGAATGCCATCCCTCCCTAAAAACCCCATGCCTGAGAGGAGTCAGGTGCGACTTCCTGGCCCCTTTCCCTAGGACCACAGAACCTCATCCTGGAGTTAAATAAATTGACATTTAATTTTCTTGTGCTGGCCTCAGTTTCCTCATTTTAAACTCGGAATAAACCTCACAAGACAATAACCCTTAAAGTTAATATTCAAATCTGGATGGGTGCAGTGGCTTACGCCTGTAATCTCAGCACTTTGGGAGGCTGAGGCAGGTGGATCACCTGAGGTCAGAAGTTTGAGACCAGCCTGGCAAACATGGCAAAACCCAGTCTCTACTAAAAAAATACAAAAATTAGGTGGGCATGGTGGTACGTGCCTGCAGTCTCAGCTACTTGGGAGGCTGAGGCAGGCGAATCACTTGAACCTGGCAGGTGGAGGTTGCAGTGAGCCAAAATTGCACCACTGCACTCTGGTCTCAAAAAAACCAAAACAAAACAAATATTTTTTCTTGTGGTATTTTAGTATTGGGGTGAAATAATAACATCTGAGCAGGCCTATGAACTTTAATTGGTTTTATTGTTAATCTCTCTGGACCCATTTTAGTCATCTTTCTGGGACCTATATTATTACTTTCCCTGGGATTTTGCAAAGTTATAATAAAATATATCAAATGCCACCTAGTTAACATCACCATTTCACCACTCATTTATTGGTAATCTTTCAGATACACAGATACAAAAATTAAATGTGTGCTTAATTTTACCTACAAATATTTGTGGAGACTTATTTGTCACCATTGTGCCTTTTAATTTAGATTGTAACAACTCTGAGAATTGGAATAGTGTAAGGTTAAAATTACTTCTTCAAGTTCAATTTTATGAATTAAAGGAATTTTTAAAATGATAGTTTTTCTATGTTATGATTCAAATTTGTAGTCTGCAATAACTTTTTTTATTTCATTTACAACCTTGCTGAAATGAACTTTTTCCTCTTGTTACATTCTTAAGTATCAGAAAAACCTTTATATTCAGCTAGCTCTAAAGATCAATCTCTAACATTTAATAGACATATTGCAAGTACAAAAGGCTTAATCTCTTCAAACTTTTGTTATGGAATTTTACTGCTTTATAGTTTATAGTTTTCTTTTCTCATTACCCTATAAGAATTTTGTTTAGGGTTAGACTTTGCTATTATTAAGTTCTACATGCAAAATATTGACATTTGGGTTAGAGAGGGGTTGTTGAACGGCTAATATTACATAAGACCTAATCGGAGAGACCCATTAGTTAAGTTCACAATTGATTTTAGTGCATACCGAAATTAACCAAAACTTCCTATTAAATTTTACCTTTACAAAAATTACAATGATACATGATAAACCTAGATGTGGCTGCTTACCAAAGAACCATGTCACAGTGGGAACTCTTGGTTATGTTACATAACCAGCCTGAATTTCAGTTTCCTCCTCACATTGAGGGGACAAAGTGTGATGACCTTGAGATATAAATTTTTCCAACTCTAAGATGCTAAGAATTCATTTGATGTCACGTAAGTGCTTACACATGTAAAAGACACTACCTAATGTTTATCAGTTTGGTAAGCAAGACTAACCTTGTTTATCCCTTAAATGTTTCCTAGGCTCATTATTTTCTCCCCTCTTTTTATTACCACCATCCGAGTCATACTATCAGCATTTGGATTTTTGCAGCAGCTTTCAAGCTAGGTTTTCTGTGATGTCTGTTTTATAGTCTCATAATAGGATGTTTATTAATTAATTTATTCAACAAATATTTATTAAATGTCTTACTACGTTCCAGCACTATTTTGTCTCAGTGGTGAAAAAAGCAGACAAAAGCACTTTATTGCATAGAGCTTAGTTTTCAGAAAAGATTGAAAGATAATAATAAACCAGTAAAAAATATACATGTCAAATGGTTGTAATAAGAATAAGGAAAATAGGCAGAGTTGAAAATTATGGAAAATTGGTAGAGGGAGATAGGATAGATTTATAATTTTAAATATGATAGGAAAGGCCCAGTAATAAAATGACTTTTAAATGGAGGCTGTTTAAACATTTATTGTGAGTGCCACAAATAGCAAGTTTCAGATAATGTGATTCACCACAGTATTTTCAAGAGGAGGGAAACGTATAAATACAATCTCAGAATTTCAAGGAGATTAGGGAATAGTAGAGAAAATAAGCAAACAAACCATCAAGTAAAAAAAGAGTCATCTATGAAATAATGTCAAAAAGCATAAATCTAGATTCAATCTCTCCCAGTTTTAAAGACTGGGAAAATTATTTAACATTGCTAACTTCAGTGTCTTCATCTAGAAAATAGAGAGTATAATAGTATCCAACCCTGTGTCCTAAAATAATTACAAAGCTTAAACATGCTGGTAGATTTTTGTTTTGCTTTTTTTCTTATAGACTTAGAGTTGTAGCTAGCATAAATTAGCACTTAATATATGTTCAATGGTTTAATCAAAGAACAATAAAATACTTTTTAAGGAATAATTTTTTGTTTTAAAGTTGTAACCATTGTACACAGAGAGCTGTATAATTCTTTTTTGCTTTTATGGTAAATCTTGGTTAAGATTTTTAAATTTATGCTCATTGTTTGAATTATCTGAGACATAAAAAACATCTAAGGACAACAGCAATAGTGAATTGAAACGAAAACCAACAATCTGAAAACGCCATGATTAAAATGTTAAATTTAAAATGTTAAATCTTTAAAATGTTAAATCTTCATAAATGTAATTTTCTATCAACAAAAACAAATGTTAATATTAATTCTACAGTTATTATTGCTAACCTCAAGGCTTCCTAGACAGAATGAAAAAAATATAATTTCACAAAATGAAGCTATTTTCTTGTGCTACATAATCATTTTAATTTTGATGACAATAAAAGGTATTTATAGTACCCAGCTAATATCTATTTACATATGGGATTGAAGTTGGCTTTTAAAATCATTTTTAGATAGAGTAAAATAAACTATGCCTCATTTTCTGCTGAAACCCATTGATGGGGTTAATCAACTACATCAGTCAATTTCCTACTATAAAAGAGGCAATATGAAAAGAATACAATATATGTACTCTATATATTTGTTTTACTACTCAGCCATCCAGTGCAAACACAGAGACCCACTAGATAGTATAATGTAAGTAAAGCACCATTATTTTTATCCCACACTTTTTACACTTTTCAGTATATTTAAATTAAGACCCATGTTTAAGATTGCATGAAAAGCCACAGTCCTTCCATTAAATTTGTATACCTAGTACATTTCCAAAATGATAAGCCTGATATAACTAAAACCAGGAAAATTGGTTTTGATGCATTTTAGCTTCTGCATCAAAAAATACTGAAATAAGCATTAAAAGCAAATAGTTGTCTTTCAAAGCTGTAGTAGCTTTTTCCCCCTCATAGAATCCATCAGCTTTTGAAGAGGAACAAGTCATTCATTTGAAAACAGAGGTCATATTAGAAAAAAAGCAAAACATGCATGACTAACAAAATCCTCTCATTCCAGAGCAAAATTTTATTTAAATTTCAAATCAGTAGTGAGCCCTATCTAAACACTTTTTGAACAAGAAGAAATGAACTGTATTTCTATGGAGATAGCTTGTGAAGCATAACATATGCTAGATCTTATCTTTCCTATGCCCTTGCTTACCACTGAAAAGTACCGTAAGTCATAAAAAGGTACAGCTTAACTCATAAGTAATGTTAAATTCTCTTTATTATTATTCATCATTCGCTTTGGAACCAAATAAGTAATCTGTGAGTACATTTAAAATAATTTCATTTGTCATTAAAAAACACATATTATCTATCTGCAAATATTCTTTTGATGGTTAAAAATAAGCTTAAATATAAGTTGCTAGCAAATAAGTGTAAATAATAGTAAGTCACAAAAATTAACTACTCTATTTGCAAACATAGGCTAAAGCTGATGTCACTTTAAATTTTTATATCCACTATCTTTATTTGCAAGATTAGCTAGACATCTTTGATTTTTTAAATATATTTATACAACTGGTTTGGGAAAATACTTGTATAAAACATACTATACAAAAACTAAAGTTAGTAGATCATTTGGGAAATAAAAAGAAACATGTTATTGAAAAAGAAGTTATTGAAATTTTCTGTGTAAAAGTGACTTTAAATTAAACACTGCACCTTTTGGTGACATTGAAAGGCATATAAGTAAAGCTGTTATTTTGATATTTTCAAAGTTCTGGATATTAATCATTGTATAGGTCAGATAATTGATTATATTTATCACTTTTGGTCAAGTGTTTAGCATTGTGTACACACTGCCATGCTGGAAAATCATTTGAGGAAGCCACCAATTATGTAGTCTGGGCAAGTTACTCACATATTCTACTTTGGATTAGTTCTAATGCACATGACTACCAACACTCAAATAATAAGTACAATATATCACTAGAGAATAATAAAATATGAATTACTGGGGGTGTCTTGAAGGTGAGGAGGCATAAATAGAATGTATTTTCCACATATAAGTTCTAAACCAGAATCAAGTAGACAGAAACCAAAATGCCTCTTTTATGGATACAGTGAATACTCGAGGCTTCTATTGGAAGGCAAAGTGAGCTACTTAATATTCAGCCCCAAATTGGGTGGGATTTTTCCCACAGTTACAGGGACTTCCTAGAGGATCAAAGTAGAAAAATAGCTTTGGTTTAAATCTGTTCTATAAAGAGAAACAGAAAGATAGGACTATAAGTGCTCAGTTTCTCCTTCCATGCTCACTAGTTAAAAAGTTATCCACCTGACGTGGAGTCAGAATCTGAACAGAGAGGCCAGGGATCCTAGACAATGGATATAGACTCCCTCTATATCCAAGGAAACATTAGGAGTGGAAACGCAGGCTAACACTTGCTTCACCTAAAGCAACTCTTAAGTAGGAGATAATGAGGCCAAAGAAGAAATGGGGCTACCTAGACAAAGAATCTGTGACTAAAACTGCTGTTTAAGTCAATATTTATCAAGTAGTTACCATGTGCAAATGACAATGCTTTATATAGATATTTGCAAAGAGATTGAACTCAATAAATATTTGTTGGGTTAATGAAAATATGATATAAAAGCTCCAATGGAACTAAAAAAAAAGATCATAGCCAAAAGTTAATTCAGTTAATTGGCACTATAATTCCAATTGTTTCTATTTAGGAGTTGAAAAAGAAAGAGAGAGAAAAGCAATATTCAGAGCTCCCATGTGCCCACCCACATATTTAATATTTTTATTTTTGTTGTGGAAGAGGGTCAAAATAAAAAAAAAACAAAAGAAACGCCTTAAGTTTTCCCAGCTCCAGGTATTAAGTTAGCTCCATCTAACTTAGTAATGCTCTCAGATTGGCCATGTGGCTTGCTTGGGTCAGCAGGACGCAGCCAAACATGACCAAGTTGAAGCTGGAAAAGTGTTTGAATGATTGAGCTTGCTCTCTCTCTTGTACTGTTTCTATTACCATGAGGACATATCTGATCTAGCCTGCTAGACTATAGAGACATATAGTACAGCCAATTTACTCCTGTTATCTAATTTGAGACCTGCAAGTGCAATAAAGTTCGGCAGATCTACTTAGAAAATACCCCAGACATTTGAGCACTGAAAGCTGATTTTTGTATGCCACTGAGGTTTCATGGTTCTTTTTACACAGCATTATTACAACAATAGATAAATGGTACAGCTTCTTTCCATTCTCCCTCCCTCCCTTCCTCTCATCCTCTAGCTCTCTTTCCCTCAACTTCTCTCTTCCTTTTTTAAATGACAAATCAAAATTTATTTATTACTTGCTGTATGCCAGGCACAAAGGGAAAAACTGGTGGTGCCAAGATAATAAGACACTAGCCCAATCACTTTATTCCTATGTATGTCAAATCTCCTCTCTACAATTCATGTTCTCTTATGACTGTCAAAGTCAAGAAGCTATAAAATTAAATGACTATCTTCAGCCAAAACTAGGTTGGTTTATTGTTGAATCCAAAGCAAAACTTTGAGTATCTAACTAATGGTAAATAACAGACAGTGCTTAGTCATTACTTTTTTTGTTAGCTCTATCCTCATGTCTTAGAGCCTGGGCATAAAGCCATGTCCTAATCCATAAGGTTGCTGATGTCTAATGTTCCAGGAACAAAACAGATCAAGGAGAAGATACTTTAATCATAGAAATTATCATGTATGGTGATACAAGCATAAAAATTAAAAGTACTTTTCATGGCCTTAGAGCCACAATCTAAAACACATATCCTTTTTAAATTAAAAATACATATAAAAATTTCCAAATATATCTAAAAGTATAGAAAAGGATATAATTCAATGACATATACCTATTAACTCAAACTCAACAATTATCAACTCAGTGTCAATTTTGTTTCATCTGTACCCACACTCACCTTCCTTGATTTCAATTTGAAGAAAATAGCAGTCATCATATTTTTATCTATATTCAGTACATCTATCTAAATACTAAAGGCTTTAAAAATTTTTTTGATATTACTATACTAAAAATAACTTAATAGAAAATCTCATAGTCCATTTTCAAATATTGCTTCTCTAACAAGATTATGAAAATATTCTTGAATTATTTTCTCAAATATGTTTTCCGGGTTGTTTTCTTTGTCTTTCTCAGGAATGCTATTAATTCATAGGTTTGGTTGCCTTACCTAATCCCGTATTTCTTGAAGACTTTGTTCATTTTTAAAAAGTATTTATTCTTTATTTTTGTCTGACTGGGTTACTTTGAAAGACTGGTATTCAAACTCTGAGATTGTTTCTTTGGCTTGGTCCAGTTTATTGATAAAGTTTCAATTGTAGTTTTAAATTTCTTATGTGAGATTTTTCAATCCAGAAGCTCTGATTGGTTTATTTTTAGGATGCTCATCCCTTCTTTCATTTCCTGGATTGCTTTAAAATTTTCTTTGTGCGAATTTTCAACCTTGTCTTAGATCTTGTTGAGCTTGCTTTCAATTTTTGTTTTAATTATTTTTCTGTCATTTCTGAGTTTCCATTTTGGCCAGAGACCTTTGCCAGAGAGCTAATGTGATCCTTTGCTGGTTTCCACTATATTCAGATTTTTCATAGCGCCAAAATTCTTGCACTGGTCGGTTCTTGTTTATCTGCAGATTTTGGAACTTCTAATTTTTGTAATTATTTTTTGGGCATGCAGGATTTTTTTCCTTCTCTTACTTTCCCCATAATATTATTTTTTCTTTTTTCCCTTTTCTTTTAGCCCCTTCCCCAAAGGGTGTGCCTGCATAAAATTTTAAATAAGGTCTTTTGGTTTTGCTTCTATAACCCTATGCCCTTCTCTCAACTGATACTATAATTATACCTTTTACACTTGTTAGCTAGAACATAATTATCAGGTGAAACTGCTCAAGACATATTTGGTTACTGAGATACAGTTGTTATAGAAAAAAGTGAATAAATGCCTAATTCTTTTCTGTGTTAACCATTTCTCAAAATAATGAATAGCATCTTCCAAAGGTGAACAAAGAATTTTCTATTGTGTTTTAAAAGAATCTTAAGGGCCCATGGATTTAATGATGTTTGATGTATTTTAATTCATTGTCCAGTAGAGAATGCTTCGTGGTGGCTTCTGTGTCCTTTTGATTAAACCTCAGTAGGTTTTGCTAGATTCTTTTGCTTTTGGGTTGACAAAATGTTCCAAACTCATCTCATACGTTCCCCTACCCCAGCACTGGAATTAGTCACTCAAGGAGATGCTGATTCCCTTGTATAGAAAATGGTAGATACAGACTCTAATCTGACAATTAGTGGAGTAATACAACTAGGCTAATTTGTTGCTTCTACGTCTTTTCAAAGGAGGAGCTAGCAGATACATATATAATACTTAATGAGTTGATGCAGAATCTTTGAATTCAAATGTAGAACTAATTGAATGGGAATTGTATATGACCTCACTGATATAATACCTATATCTCCTTTAAACCTGAAAATCCAGGTCCTTGATGACACCAATATAATTGCTCATTTGCCTTATTCTAAATATAATACACATATAACAATTAAAAAAAAACACTACTGAAACTACCACCACCAACAGGTTCACACACACAAAATTTGAGATGATTTTTTCAGTTATTTTTGTGTTTAGTGTCTATCAAACAAGGAATGTATAGTCAAATTTGTCACTTTAATTATTTCCTCACTTTGATTATGTTGGCAAATCAATAGCCAATTAGAATATATAACTATTACAACATTTCCTTCTAGAATAGACATTGCTATGACAGAAATGTCTATTCTAATTTTATCATAATCATTTAGGGCATTTTGATTATTTTAAAGTCAAATTCACAAAGAGGTTGTAGTAACTAGCTTCCAAATAGTTTTAGTTTTTATTTTATTTTATTTATTTATTTATTTATTTATTTATTTTTGAGATGGAGTTTCGCTCTTGTTACCCAGGCTGGTGTGCAATGGCGCGATCTCGGCTCACTGCAACCTCCACCTCCTGGGATCAGGCAATTCTCCTGTCTCAGCCTCCCAAGTAGCTGGGATTACAGGCATGCGCCATCATGCCTAGCTAAGTTTTTGTATTTTTAGTAGAGACGGGGTTTCACCATGTTGACCAGGATGGTCTCGATCTCTTGACCTTGTGATCCACCTGCCTCAGCCTCCCAAAGTGCTGGGATTACAGGAGTGAGGCACCGCACCCGGCCGTTTTTATTTTATTTTTATGCCCTCAAAGATCTTTGCCTCCTGCTGTTCATGTCCTTGTACAATTCCCTTTTGCCTTGAATCAGGTTAAGCTGTATAATCAATAACATACTGAGGAAGTGATGGTTTACAATTGGTAAGGATAGGTCATAAAAGACATTGAGAATTCAGCCTTGGTATTCTGTAGCACTCTCGGGGAGCCTCCATGTGTAATGTATTTCTCAATATTTTATTGAAAGGGTTATCCTCTGGAAATACCACATAATAAATATACTTCCACATCTGTGTCTTCCTAAACATTCAGATCTCTTCTTTTACATTTTACTAAAATACTAGCATATTAACCTTACTGAATATAGGCCACTTTCAAGTCCACATTTTAGTTAAAAATTAAAACTGCTAGAGCTGCTGCTAGCTGATGGAAACATCACATTAAACTTCATCTTTTTAAAGCTCATTCACATCAATTATTTGGCATAATCAAAAATTACATTTTATTCTCAATGATTTAACATGCTTAGAATTGTTTCTTACATATATTTCCCAAGGTTTCTGATGATATAGATGAACAAAGTATTACAATTATATTGAAATATAAACTTTTTCTCGGTTAAACTTCACATTTGTTTCCTACAAACCTGCTGAGATCTGACACGAAATATAGGTCTGGAGCCAGTAAAGGGGGGATGGGTACATAGCGTTTCCCTACCATACCACCTCCTCAGGTATATTTATTCATATGGTCTTCAAGCAAAGGAGAGCTAGCTTCCTTAGAGAAAGGAGGGGAGGCCTTTCTTGGTAAAGAAGACTTAAAAAATCTAGGAGGCTCTGAATAAATGCTCTGCATTATTTAAGTTCACCCATATGTTCCCATTTCAAATCACAGAGTCTTCACAAACAAAGCTCTTTCAGTTGGCGAACCCATAAATTCAACTTACACTGTACTTCTTCAACCTGTATAATTAAATGTTAGTCTTATCTTATCTTCAGCACGGTTGGCTCTGTGGCTACAAGAAGCAGCGATTCCTATAGATTAGTCATAGAATAGAAGCTCTCTAGTTCTTTCACTATGACTTCAATGGACAGTTTAAAGTCTCAAACTTGCTACCTTGTTTGTGTAAAACTCTCTAAGGCAAAAGGAACCAGCCATTCTTCCCCATAGGTCTTTTAATTATCATTCCCACCACTTTACAATTGTAAAGGACAACCACCATTTGATCTGCCTAGATATTTACTCCAATAGTCACATTGTTGTAATCAACAACAGCTTACAATTTAATTGATATCATGTCACTGGATGTTGTGAATTACTTGGATTCTATTACACAACTGCCTTAAATCTAGCCTGCAATCAAAAACATCACCAACCAACCAAAGAACCTTCTCAGGGTCTCTAGAGGAATACAACCACCAAACTAGATATTGTAATACAGCGAACTTACTACACAAATTGATACACAAGTATTGAGTATCTCGTTGAATAAACAGAGAACACTAGGGTAATATGATGATTATAGCTGTGGACGTAACTATTACATTTAGGCCTGCAGAAATGCAGGGAAGAAGTTGGGTTTATTAAAACATCCAAAGCTTAGATGAAGACCTCATGTAGATACAACTCAGACTTCTTATCAGGAGTCCTTTTGAACTACCAAGAATTACAGTGACGGGGAGAATAGAGCAGTTCTGGAGTGCTCAAGGCAGCTGGAAACTGGAACAAACCACTGCTGCTATGGGCATTATTGTCAAAAGCAGTATGAAAACAAGAAAAGAAGAAATCATTCTCCCTTTCTTTGCCTTTAAGTTCTGCTTGAGTACCTCCTACTATTGACGGAAACTATCAGGATGCCAGTTGGCAAATAGTTTGCAGAGTACCCGCTCCAGATCACAGAGCAGAGTATAGAAGGATGAATTCGAAACTGAGTGTTAATATGTACTGAATGGGTATCACCGTAGGTTTTTCTGTTTTCTTAGTAAAGGAGGTATGGCTTAAGAGACTTGCCCTGTTTTATAAACACTAGATGTTTAAAAATGCCTTGTGCACTCTGATATCTGTGTTGTCTGCTCCTCTCCCTACTTTCAAAAGAAAAGGAATTTACTTTTTCTTTGCCCCAGTGCCTCCTTTCTCCCCAGTTTATAATGAAGTGAGTCCTGGAAACCAGCTGTAGTTGACTTCTAGAGTTTACAGGGCCCAGACTGCCATGTACTGACCGCACTTTCCAATGTCTCCTTCGTTCACCTGTGAACTGGCACCTGCACTGGCCTCTCCCAGTCTCTATTGCTGTTGCCAATTGGCCCACTTGAACTTCGCACGCAGATGGGATACTTTTCTATTTGGAAATGAGTACTTCTTGTTGATGATTCATTTCATGGAGTCTCTAACTCTCTGGGCCATTGGAAGTCTCTTTGCTTCTCTGTATGTCCCCCCGCATAGTTGCTGCTACCTCACAGGTCTTTCAGGAGTTGCACTTTGACCTATCCTTGTATTTTTGCATTTGAGAGATATTCTGTCATTTAGAAGTGGAAGTGTTGGGCCATATAGTCACTGCATGTTAACTTTTTTTTTTCTAAGAGACAGGGTTTTACTCTGTTACGAAAGCTGGAGTGTAACCCAAGCTGAAGTGCAGTGATACAGTCATAGCTCACTGTAACCTTAAATTTCAGGGCTCAAGCTATCCTCCCACCTCAGCATCCCTACTAGCTAGGACTACAGGTATGCATCACCATGCCCAGCTAATTTGCTTTTTTCAATTTTTTTTTTTTTTTTTTTGTAGCGAGAGGGTCTCACTGTGCGCCCAAGCTGGTCTCCAACTCCTGGCCTCAAATGATCCCCCAGTCTTGGCCTTCGAAAGTGCTAGGATTACAGACTGGAAGCACTACACTTGGCCCATGTTTAACATTTTAAGAGATAAGCAACTGTTTCTAAAGAAACTACACAATTTCATATATATTCCACTAGTGAATCAGGGTTTCAGTTTCTCCACATCTTTGCCAATATTTCTTATTATTTGTCTTTTTCAAGATAGATATAATGATGTATGAAACAATATTTCATGTGGTTTTTATTTGAACTTTCCTACTAACACTTTTATTTACGTGTTACCAAGCATTTATATATCTTATATAGAGAAATATCTGTTCAAATCCCTTACCAATTTTTCAAATAAATTGTCTTTTTATTTCTGAGATGTAAGATTTAAAAGTATATATTCTGGATATAGATCCCTTATCAGATAAACGATTTTCAAATATCCCCTGATCTTCTGGAGATGGTCTTTTCATTCTCCTGGTGTCCTATAAAGCACAAAAGTTTTTAATTTTGATTAAGTCCAATTTATTTATTTATTGTACCATCACTTATGTGCTCAGTGTCATACCTACAGTTTCGCTTAATCCAAAGTAACCCAGACTTACTTCTGTGTTTTCTCCTAAGAGTTTTATAGTTTTTGCTCTTATATTTAGGTGCGTGATACATTTTTGAGTTAAAAATGTATTTGTATACATGTTAAGAAGACTTCCAACTTAATTTTGTGATGTTCAGTGTTTCCAGCATTATCTGTTAAAAAAATTATTTCTCCATTAAATTGTCTTCATACCCTTATCAAAAACCAATTTACCTTCAGTGTAAAGGTGTATTTATGAACCCTCAATTTTGCTATATTGATGCATGTCTATTTACATGATCTATATGTCTATCTATCTTGATTGCTGTGGCTTTGTAGAAATATTTAAAATTGGATTGTATGAATTCTTCAATTTGGTTATATTTTTTCAAGACTGTTTTGGCTTTTATACATTTTCACATCAATTTTAGGATTAGCTTATCAACTTTTGCAAAAAGGTAAGCTGATAATTTAATAAATACTGTATTATATTGATAGGTATATTTGGGAAGTATCATCATCTTAACAATATTAAATACTCTATCAACATGCAATTTCTTTCCTATTTATTTTTTTAAATTTCTTTCAACCATGTTTGTAGTTCTAAATATACTAGTCTTACATTTATTTTGTAAAACTTATTCTTTAGTATTTATTTCATTTGATGTTTTTGTAAATGGAATTGTTTCTTAATTTCATTTTTATATGTTTACATTGCTTTTTGTATGTTGATATTGCATCCTCTCGCAACATTTTTGAAGTCACTTATATGTTCTAATGCTTTCTTCTTTAAAAAGTAGATTCTTTAGGATTTTCTATATATAAGACCATGTCATCTACAAATCGAGATAGTTTAACTTCTTCCTTTCTATCTGATGTCTTTTATTACTTTTACCTGCTTATTTCCCCTAGCTAGAACCTTCAGTACAATTGTTGAATAGAAGTAGTGAGAGTAGACATCTTACTCCTGATCTTGTGGGGAAACTATTTAATCATTCACCATTAAGTATGATGATCCTTTGGGGTTTTCACAAATCACTTTTTCACATTAAGAAAATTTTCTTTTACTTCTAGTTTGTTGAGTGATTTATCATAAAAGGCTGTGAGATTTTGTCAAATATATATCCTTTGTTTATAGAGATGATTATGTGTTTTTGCCCTTTTTTTCTACTAATATATTATGTTAATTGATTTTCTAATGCTAAAACGACATTGCATTTCTGAGATAAATCACAGTTGGTCATGGTGTATAAGTTTTAATGGCTCTGGATTTGGTTTTCTACTACTTTGTTGAGTAATCTTATGTCTTTATTGATAGGGGATACTGATCTGTAATTGTTTTCTTGTGATATCTGATTTTATATCATGAAAATGCTGACCTCATCAGATGAATGGGAAAGTGTTCTACTCTCATCTATTTTTGGAGGAGATTGTAAAATATCAGTCACAATTTTTCTTTAAATAATTGATAAAATTAGCCAGTGAAGCTATTTATCTGTGCCTGGGTTTTCTTTGCAGTAAATTTTTTATTATTAATTCATTCTCTTTATTTAATGTAGGTCTATTCATATTTTCTATTTCTTTATGAGTCAATTTGGTAGTTTGCATCTTTCTAGTAATGCATCCATTTTGTGTATGTTGTCTAATTGTTGGTGGGTAATTGTTTATAGTATTCCTTGTAATTATGTTTAGTTATACAAAGTCAATTGTAATATACACTCTTTCATTCCCAATTTTCTTAATATAAATTTTTTCTTGTAATTACTTTTAGTTATACAAGGTCAATTGTAATATACACTCTTTCATTCCCAATTTTCTTGATATGAATTTTCTTTATTTTCCTTATTAGTCTAGGTAAGGCCTGTCAATTTTATGGATCTTTTTGATAACCAAATTTTAGTTTTACTGTTTTCTCTATTATTTTTCTATTTTATTAAATTCTACTTTAATTTTTATTTCCTTAGCTAGTGGGCTTTTTTGGTTTTTGTTTATACTATGTCTTGTTATCTTAGTTGCTCTGTTTTTAATGGGAGGGTTTGGGAAGATTAAAAAATGATTCCAAAGCCACGGCCATCTAGCCTAGTGCCACTGTAAGACACTTTAAAACTACAGGGAAAAAAATGTTTCTTTATACAGATGCAGCTCGACTTATGATGGGTTGATATCAGATAATCCCATCATAAGTCATAAACATTACAAACTGAAAATGTATTTATTACCCTGAAAAGCCCAGCAAAAAGAAAAAAATCTTAAACCATTGTGTCAGGGACTGTCTACATTTTCTGAAAACAGTGTCAGTAACACATATTTCCTCATAAACTTTCTTGAGGAAAGAAATGTGATGGTACTGATCCATTATTTAAAATGTTCAATTTTGCTGTTACTTAAAACATCAGTGATTATATTGTCAGTTTTCACAGTTAAAATTATTTAATTTTCAAATTTCATAGACCTGAGTTTATCAGTAATTGAAACAGACTGTTTATTTATATACTTTTTATTATTAAATGACTGCTATCCCTTTAACTAGATGTTGGGCTCTTGGAACCTTAATATTTTAGAATATCACATAAAGAAATAAAGCACTCTGAAAATGTATCATTTTTACAATAATAATAAAATTTTTAAACTTAAAAAATACTGGATAAGTGCTCTGTATACATTATCTCGCAGAATTCTCACTACTCTGACAAGAGTATTATCACCTTCATATTAAAGAAACTGAGGCTCAAAAAAGTGAAGATCTTATCCTTAGTTTTATAGGTAGTAACTAGCAGAGCAAAGATTCAAACAAGATCTAAAGGACTCCAAAGCTATGCTTTTTCCACATTTCCCTGCAGTCTCAATTCAGGATTAGACATGAAGTACTTTCAAGTACATTTATTATCCCACAGGAAAAGTCCACATACATCTATATTTAATGGGAGTAAATTGAGAAATATTTGAGGTGAACTGACCGGATTCATGGTGTTTCTGTAGAGAAAACTAGACATCTATGTGATTTAGAATAAAAAATGGTGGGGGGGGGGGGGGAGAGGGATGAGTAAAAAAATTTAAAAAATAGAGAACTGACCTAGTATCCAGATGCATCTCTGTAGGTTTTAATATTTGGTATGTCTATACCTCTTTCTAACTACTAAGATGTGATTCTTTCGGCAAGAGTTGCCAAATTATTCCATGTCAAAATGGCTATAGGGCCTTCCAAAGAACAGGTCACTGATGTTGACCTGCATAGCCTTAGAACAGGCATTAAGCTCCCATGGGCAATCTTGATGGCAATATAAAGGACCTAGTGATGAGTGACTTCCCCATTGTTGATATGATTGATTATGAAAGATCATAAGTGATGTAGGAAGTGATCACTAGATGGAATAGCCTCAAGGGGTGAAGTCCTTCATCCAAGAGGATGAGTCTAGAAGAGTGAAGAACTGAAAACATAAATTATGGTTTGGATTAGGAAGTGATAAATGAGACCCTTCTGTTGATACTCAGTGAAACCCAGAGGCTATTTGGGACAATTAGGAAATGTAATCGCATCTGAAGATCAATAGCTACATGGTAAGAAGGGTCTTAAAAATACTTTAATTGACATGACCTTTCTTTATCTCCTTAGGAGTAATACATGCACTGAAATTCCTTAAACTCCTAAGGTCATCTGGATATCACAACTGAGTTCTTTCAACCTTCCACCATCCATTCTTTCAGATTACATATTGGCCGTCTCTGAAGAAAATTACTAATATTCCAAATATAAGTTCTGTGAAACTGTGAAAGGTTAATTGACTCATTTGTTTTGTTGTAGCATAAATGTAGCAGAATTTTATTAAGTACCAAAATTGAAACAAAAAAAAAAGAGAGAGAGAAAAAAAACCTAACCAACCATGAGCTCCACTTAATGCAAAGATGTCCCATTTATAGGATAATGACTAATTTTGATGTCTGCTTGTAAAATTTGTTAAATGTACAAACTACTGTGTTGTCCTTCCCTTCTCCACACTCCCTGCCACCAAACTACACATGATTCTCACTCTGCCATCAGGTTTTGTTTCTGATCTATTGCTCTGCCTCCCTGATACAAGAGATTTGGCTGGCTGTCACATTTAGTAGACTCTGAGGAACCTCCAACCAGCCAAACCCTAGACACAAGGCAGCTCTCTTTGTTTTGCCTTGAGATTCAAACTAAAATTGTTGGAATGACCTTGTATTATTTATTAAGGACACTCTGTTGACTTCTGACAGTGAGGAAAATTGTCAGAAGAGACCCTAGCCTTAAACTGCTCCTACTGTCACCCACTTTCCTTTTGCATCTTGCATCCCAACCCCTTCAATCACAGACATCACCCACCTGAAATTTCATGCTGAATTTTTTATTTGCTGCAGCTTTTCATCACAGCATTAGGGCCTTAAAAAACAAACAAGTATTTTCCTTTTCTATTTTAATTCTTATATGGTTCTGAAAGGGGTATCTTCAGCTTTTTATCTGGGGTAGGCCAAGTTAAAATAAAATGAAGAGTTAACTGCTTAGAATTAGATGTAAGCGGGAAAAAACAGCATGCCAATCACTGAGCCATGCACTTTCATGCATGCTTAAAGAAGACGTTTAGCTTTGTGCATTAGCCTTATCATCATATTAGGATAAGCAAGAAGACAGTGAACCAGATTAGAATCTCTGGACCTCATTGGACTATCTATGGAGTTCTAGTCTTCATGGGTGATGGAAAGGGAGATAATGGGACAAGATGATGAATAAATGCAGTAATAGTCTGTGACTCTGTTATAGAAGGCCAAGTTGAGCTTTATGTACCTAATGAGCAGTTGACACCAAATACTGACATACAAGTAGCTGGAGATGTGAAAGGTTCATTCAGTTTGTCCAAAGTGAGAAGGCAGGAGGGAAAGAACTCTTAAATCCATCTTAACAACAAAAAAAAAATCAGCAGGGAGTTTTTTTTTTTTTTTTGTCAGAAACTAAGGAAAAATCTGTGTTTCTTCAGTCTCAGATAACATCTGGAACAACCAGACTTCTGGGCGTCAGCAGTTTGGTTGCAAAGTCCTTAAAGGCATAAAGACATTCATTCCTTCTGCAAAATTTTCTCGTGACCCTGAAGCTGTCTCTTCCTGCTTGACAAGAAAATAGTGCATCAGCAGTTTGTAATTTTTTAGTTTGTGGGAACAAGGGATGTTGGCTTTTGTGCCAGCACGCAAGGGCCTAGTCAGAATTTTCATGATTTCAGTTAGGAAAAATGCTGGGGTGCTGAAATCTCAAGGGGCCTACTTAAAACCTCAAAAGCTTAAAATTAACTGTGAGATTGACAAATTCTGAAGAGTCTCATTGTATTATCAGAGTTCTCCAGAGAAACAGAACAGACAGGGTATATAGAGATACATATAAGAAGATATTTGTTATGGAAATGGACTCATGTGATTATGGAGGCCAAGAAGTCCCAAGATATTCTGCAAGCTGGAGAAACAGGAAAACAGTGTATTTAAATTCAAGCCTAAAGGCCCACAAACCAGGAACTCAAGTTCAGGAGAAGATGGATGGCCCAGCTGGAAAAGAGGGAGAAAATTTTTCCTTCCACTACCTTTTGTTTTATTAGAGCTCCCACGGTTGGATTATGCTCACTGAGGGAGGATCTTCTTTACTCAGTTTACTTTCTCAAAGGCTAATGACTTCCAGAAACACCTTTGCAGACACACCCAGAAATAATGTTTTACCAGCTATCTGAGTATGGCTTAGCCCAGTCAAGTTGACATATAGCACTAGGCATTACACTTGTAATGCAGTCATCAAGATAAAAATTTGGTAGAATAAAATTCAAGTTTCCAAAGCATATAATTTTCATTCTTACCATTATGTACACTCACACTAAGGATGACATTAAAGGAGAGATTAATTTTCTATTTTTTCTTTTTCTTATGAGCCTGGATTTAAGAGTAGACATGATTTCTGGCAGCATATGTAAGTGTGACTTTACACTAATATTTCATTTTCCTGTCCTTTAGTTACACTGATGTTAAAATGAGTATGATAATACCACACTAAAATCAGTGAGAACATGAATAAATTACTTGCCAAGTTCGTGTAGCTCTTTAGAGAAAGGTATTGTCATCTGATTCAAGCTCCCTTGTAAATGAATAATGATGTAAAGATCAAGAATTTACTAGACTTCCCTTAAATTATATTATAAAGCTTTAAATATATTGGTATCTTGTGTTCCCACTATACATAAGACTTTGAACTCTACTCATGTTCAAACCTAAAACAAAGCATTTATTATACAACACTGGCAGAAGTTTCAGGATGAATAAGAATATAAATATACAATAAAATTATTCACATTTTAATGTGTTACTCGACTAAAAGAATAAAGGCACTTGATAAAAACAAAAAGGACATAAAACTATTAATCTTTTCACTATAAATTGCTATTATGTCTCTACAGGCCTCTTTTAAAATTGTTTCCAACTCAAAATTTTAAAACCGAACGTAATTGGAGGAAAATGGTAACCATGATATTCTCAAGAGCGTTGTTTTCCTTTAAAATTTAGCTCTAACCATTTCATTCCATCACTGATCTGTTTAGTATCTGTTGGCAGTGATAAATCCTCTGACTGTATAAAAGCAAAATGTCGGTCAAGTATCTTTATTGAAAACATCAGAAACTAACTCTAGCTAGCTCTAGTGGAATTGTGATTTACTAAAGGATTCAAAGTAGTTCACAGAATCTTAGGGTGGATCAGAGAACGAGGCTCTGAACAATGCCCACAGTATACCACATAATGATGTTATTTTTGCCCACTCAGGGATTGCATCACTAACACAGGATGCTTCTGCAATAATCTTGACTTTTGCTGCTTTTGGAAACTAGACTTAAGTTTTTACCTTCACTATGAAGTATTCTGTTTGCTGTTTATCTGCAGAATCAAAGTCTGCTGTGATTGCTTATGACTTCAATAGGTCTTTATTAGCAAACAGGTGCTTTCCAATTGACCTTTCTTGATGTGACCTTGTATCATTCGCATCTGATCCATGGAATTACTGAGAGCATGAAGATTTTTTTAAACCTCATAGTGTTTAATCTCAGAATCATCTATGACTCTGACGTGGATATTGGTCCATTAATGTAAGTGTGATATTATAATTCAGAATACAAAACTGATTTCAGTCTATTATTCTTTGCCTTCTAACAATGTGTTTGCAAACGCAGTTGATTATATCTTCTGATCTGAGTTCCCAAGCACTTGATAATGCCAAGAGCTCAAGACCTATTCCCCACATAATTTAATTACCTTAGTTCCTGAGATTCCATCATATTTTGAGCTACCATTAGTTTACGCCACTGCATTTCTTTTGATCTGGCTGGGATGCTCTGTTTTATAGGCTTGTCACATAGCAACATATGCAATGCACAAATAAACACAGTGGCATGCTCTGAATACATGACCCTACAACAAGGATGGAGCATTTGCTTTAGAGACATGTGAGGTGGACCCCAGTAGTTAACTGTCTGGGCAGTGTGGTTGTTACCATACCTTCGTTGTAAAATATACTTATTTGAGAGTGATAAAAGTCAACTAACTTATAATTATTATAGTTACTTGCAAGCAAAACCTCTCTTATCATTCCTATTTCTTTCCCACATTGCTAAATATTTTGAGCTGTATGCAAGCAGATCATTCCTACCTTTGAGAAAGTCCTGTGGCTCTTGTCTTAAGAGTTATCACTCTATAAAGATTAAAGAGTTTCAAGCATTTGGGAAGGTTAAAGCTGGCGCTCCCAATATTGCAGCATTTTATCCTGGCACCTGTACTTACTGCTGCTGCCTATTTCTCCCCAGGATATTATATGGGTTGACCCCACTTCTTGAAGCTTTTGGCTCAAGTGTCACTTTATCAGAGAGGCCTTCCCTGATTTTCCTTTGTAAAATAACACATCTCTCCCTGACCCCCAACCACCCTCCATGGCATATCATATACTCTGTGACCACAGGATTTACCACCATCAAATATTAAACATTGTCTGTTTATTTTGTTTCCTCTATGATAGTGTAAGCTCAGTGGAGAAAGGAACTATAATATGGTCCCTGCTGTATCATTATTTGGAGACTAAGGCTGTCCCTAGATGTCTGCAATGATCATAATGTTCTATGTATATGCTTTCCAATAAGGCAGCATTAGCAACATGTGCCTATTGAGCACCTGAAGTGCAGTTAGTACTATTGAGAAACTGGATTTTTAATTTAATTTTAATAACCACACTTGGCTTATGGCTACTGTATTGGACAACACAGGTCATGACTGCCATGTTGAACAACACAACAAAAATTGGCATCTATGAAGTACATGCTAAATATCTGTTGGTTCAATAAGTGAGTGATGGTTTCTATTCCAGTCTTGTGCATCTCTCTCCATACTCTTTTTGTTGCAGATATACATGCTCAAGTGGAGTTGTTTCATTATATTGCACAAACTCATGGCAGAACCTTGAATAACCAGAAATGGCTGTAGACCAATGCAGTGACCTGATTCACTTTTCCTTGTTCTTATCTTCTGCGTTTTACTCCACACAAGAAACCTGTATTATCATGTATGACACTGTATTTTGACTGAATTGTGCCTTTTAACTTCATCTCTCCTTCTTTAATATCATAGGATATGTCATATTAATTTTTGATTTCCCCTGCTAATGTAGAGGGAGGTTATTATTTCATTAAAGTGACATATTCTGTTATATGTTTATGTCTAAATGAATGTCTTCCCATAACATGAAGAACTTCTGCAGTCTCATTACCTAAATACAACAACCCAGAAGTTGAATACACACAGTGTTCCATTCATGGGTTCATAACTTTTAAGCATCAGCATCAGAAGCTGTGGTGGAAGGTAATATATTTTGTGACAGCTGCTTGAAGGTTTTTATTGATAATATTACTGGTAAACCACAGACTTGAAACTAGTGAAACAAATGAAACCACTTCATTAATAGAGAGAGAAATAGGGTGTTTGCCCTTCACATTCTTATTTAAACATTTAGAGTACTTCTGTGTTCTACCGAGTTTCTCATTCATTTGTCCATTCAATGATAGCTGTACGGAAAACAAAGCCAAACACACGTGCACACAAACACTTGTACACACACACACATGGATAGACACTTATAACAAGATCTTGGCTCTTAATTTTATATGCTTGGCATTGGATTTGTACCATTAAATATGTTGATTTAGAGGTTTGTTAATCTCTCTCCTGTGATTCGCCAACTAATTACTCTATGACTGGTAATATGGGAGAAGGGTGTACCTAAGGTGTGTATAATCTCCTCCGTAACTGTGTAAGCTTTTGAAATCTTTGTCACTGTCTGCCACATTTGCAGAAAGTGTTCTCAGACAACTTGGTGAATGAATATCTAATACGCAAGTTTCCTACCAACAGTTTTTTAGATCTGGGTATGCAATCTCTGGAGCCCTGCTGTAGGGATTTCTGTCCTGAACTCTGGCTGACAAAATCTGTTGGTTCTTGCATAGACAATTAGTGCCTATGTCTCTATTATGCAAAGTCTCGAGATCAACTTTTGAGGGGATGAGCATCATGAACAAGGCAAGTGTATGGTCAGAGTCAGGTATGCTCAGACCATCATCTTAAGTGCCTAGACAGCAAAACAGGGTGAAGAAGTACACAACTTTGTTTATTCATTGATTCAGCAAATATCTTGTAAAGACCTACTAAACCTGGGAGACACTAGGGAAATCACAGGGACTAACACAAGCAAATAAGCTGTGGATTTCAGAAAGTTTCTGAGAAGGGCATTGTGGCTGAGTCAAAGGGATTTTGTAAAACTTTTCTCTGGAGATATTTGGCACTGTTGGCAAAAGACGTAGGGCTACTTTGGGAAAAGTAAGTAAGGAAGAGGCACTCATAAAGTTTTAAGAACATAAAATTGGAAATTCCAAGACATAGGGTATAAAAAAGCCCATACAAGGGTGATACAAATATAATATCCAAAGTGGAATTAAATAACGATTTAATTGGTAAAGAAAAATTAAAAATAGGCACGTACCTGTGTGTGTGTGTGTGTGTGTGTGTGTGTGTGTGTGTGTGTGTGTGTGTTGTTAGTCTAAATAGCCAAGTAATGAGATGAAATAGATTATTTCCTTTCTAGCAAGGAAAATGGCATGTATGAGTTGAAACACTCTACTAGTCTGATCAGGCTGCCATAGAAAAACAACATAAATGTATTTCTTACAGTTTTGGAGGTTAGAAGTTTCAGATCAAGCTTCCTCAGGGTTCAGTTTTGGTGAGGGCTCTCCTCCTGGCTTTCAGATTGCCTCCCACCTGTATTCCTCGCAAGACTGTTCCTCTGAGTATGTGTGAAGAGTGAATGAGTGAGATCTCCGGTGTTTCTACCTTTATGACCTTATTTAACCTTAATTAGGTCCTTAAAGGCCCTACCTATGAATATGCTTACATTGGACCTCAACATATAAATTTAGTAGGGAGAGATACAATTCAGTCCATAGCAAACATTAAGCACATTTTTTATAATACTGTTGATATTTTATAAGAGAGATTTTAGGCTACCCATTTTTAAACCATCATATGTCATTATGAGGTATACCAGTGCAATATTTTTATATACATGATCAGAATATAGTACACATTTTGGTTTAAATTCAAAGAACTTATTGAACACTGAATCTGTACAATAACCACAAGCCAGGTGTTCTTTTGTACACTTTTCATTTAGTGTACACTGTCAACTTGTGGCATTCTGTAATTCATGATAACTGAAGTGGGATTGAAAATTGTGCTTAGGAACTCCGTCCCACTTCTGGGAACACAATGAGAAGAGTTAAAGTAGAATATTACTTTATTTTTGTCCCAGGTGTTTCTTGAGAATTCTAAACCACAGGAACTTGCCTGTGGTTGGAATGCCATTACATATGTTTGAGACTTACAGAGAACTGGAGTAAAACTCTAGATTTCCAGATAACTAAATTTCTTGGGAGCACTTCAAAGTGCTACCTGACTTACAATTTTCCAACTATATTAATTTTACAGAACTGTAGACCTAGGTATATGCAGGCAATTATGTATTATAGTTTAATTTACTACTTAAATAATTCTTACTATATGTTTAATGTATACAACATGATGTTTTAATATTCTTTCCTTGATATCAAATATATAGTGAAATGATTGCTACCATCAAGCAAATTAACATACCATGACCTCACATAACTACTTTTTCTTTCTTTCCTTTTTTTGTGTGGTAGAAGTGTCTAAAATCTGCTCTCTGGGTCAATTATTATTATACAACAAAATGTTATTTACTATACTCCTCATGGTATTCCTCAGATCTCTAAACATTCCTTCTATAAAACTGCAACTTGGTATCTTTTGTCCTGCATCTTGCTGTTTCCTCTGACACTGATACCCACAGCTTGATTCTATTTCCATGTATTCAATTTTTTGATTCCAATTGTGATTATTTTTTTCTGTGTCTGGCTTATTTAACTTAGCATAATGCTTTCTAAGTCTATCCATTCTGCAATTAGTAGAATCTCCTCTTTTAAGACTGAATAATATTTCATTGTATGCCTATACTACAATTTCCTTATCCATTCATCTACAGATGGACACTGAAGATTTTTTCATATCTGGGCTATTGTGAAAAATGCTGCAATGAACACAGGAGTGAATATCTGTTTATGAGACATTGATTTTACTTTATTTGGGAATATACCCAGAGGAAAGATTGCTGAGTCGTATGATAGTTCCATTTTTTAATTTCTTTAGGAATCTTCATGTTGTTCTCCACAAGAGTTACACTAATCTACATTCACAACAACATTACACAAGTGTTCCCTTTTCTCTATATCCTGGCCAACTGTCTTTGAGAAACATCTATTCAGGTTCATTGCTCGTTTTTAAATTGGGTTGTTTCATTTGCCATTGAGTTGTGTGAGTTCCTTCTATATTGTGTATATTAAACTCTTATTAGAGAAATGGTTGCAAATATCTTCTCCCAATACAGATTGCCTTTTCATTTTGTTGTTTCCTTTGCTGTACAAAAGTTTTATAGTTTGCTGTCGTCTTACTTATTTTTGCCTTATTGACTGTGCTTTTTGCGTCCCATCCAAAAAAGCGTTGCCAACACCAATATCAAGAAGCTTTTCACCTGAGCTTCTAGAGTCTTCCAATTAGTTTTTAATAATTTTGAGTTGATTTTTGCATATGGTGTAAGACAAGTGTTGAATTTAATTCCTTTGCATGGAACATCCCATTTTCCCTACGCCATTTATTGCCAAAACTATCCTTTCTCCATGGTGTCTCCTTTTGCTGTTATCAAAATTAGTTGGTAGTATACACTTGGGTTTATTTCTGAGATCTCTATTCTGGTCCATTAATCTATGTTCTGTTTTAATGCCAGTATCGTACTGTTGTGATTACTACAGCTTTCGAGTAGATTTCGAGATCCTGGTACTATATCAAACTCTGTTCTTTTTGCTTTAGCTATTTAGGATCTTTTGTGTTTCCACATGAATTTTAGTATTGCTTTTTCTATTTCTGTGAAAAACGTCATTGGAATTTTGATATTAGTTGCATTAGGCTTGTATATAATTTTGCAAAGCATAGACATATTAAAAATTTTAATTATTGAAATCCGCGAACACAGGATATCTTTGTGTCTTCAATTTATTTCATCAATGTTTCATAAATTTTATGTAAAGATCTTTCATCTCTTTAAATTTATTTCCATATATTTTATTTAAATTTATTCCTATGTATTTTACTTTTGATGCTATTAAAAGTGGGATTGCTTCCTTGAGTTCTTTTTCAGAAATACTACTGATTTTTCTGTGTTGATTTTTTAGCAGGATAATCTTGAAAGAATATTTGTTCTTAACTTCACTGATAAATCCACTCACTCTAAAATGGGAGCAACAGTAGGGATTCTTGTTTGCAAGCCTTGTCATCTTCAATACACTGTTAAAGCACAATAGTTGTGGAATATAAGAGGAGTGTATATAGCAATTTCTCTGAGACCTATTATACCATTGTTTAATTCGGCCAGAGTGTAGGTTAAAGGGCCTTTGACCCAGTCTCTTAAAGTATTTTCAAATTCCAAATTTGCGTTAACAAAAAGGCAAAATGCAATATTTAAAATAAATTAAAAAGCAACAAAAAATGCAAACAAAAAATTGCCACATTCATCAGAGACTGTAAACTAAAGCACTGATTACAGTGATCCTGTTAGTCTTACTGAACATATTTGTCTTCTAAGATAATATGTATATATTTCAAATTATAATGAATTTTTTAACCATCTCTTCTTTCCTTCATCCCCCACCTAGTTTGGAGTTAGCAATCTAAAGTAAACGTCATTTGTCTGATTAATATTTCAAGTATTATATATTATTTACATAACCCCCAAATGTTGATACATTTTTTTTTGTTGTTGTTATCTGTGGCTGAGAACACAAGTATTTGTTGAGCTGATTTCATGGATTTCTGTCCTTGAGGTAATGCTCTTCTTTGTTTAGAGCAAAGTCCCCATAATACAATTTGCTTTCACCAAGGAATGTTTTTGCTTATTTCATAAACATATTTCTTATGAATCATTCTCTGAACTAGAGAAGCATTGCCCATGATATATAGTGAGCACAGTTAAATTGGTGATCAGAAACAGACAGACAAAATAAGTTTCCTAAGAGATTGTGAACCTGTATTCAATAATACTAACAAGAATTTTCACGAGACTCTGGAAAAAGTGGATTTATAGTGTTTTAATATAATGAGTATCAGTAGTGGTATTTTTAAGCAAAATTGACTTGTATGTTTTTTTAATTGAAATGGGTTTAAGGAATAATGAAGTGAGATTATACAGTTTATTCCCAATCTTTTTCCATTAATATTTTATCTTAACATGTTTATATTAATATTATGCTTGGATTTTCATTCAGAGAGCTAAGTGATAATCTTGCTACTTCAGAATAACATTGATCAATTTTCCATGAAATAAATAGGAAGCTTTCAATATAACATGAACCTGCCAACATATCTTATTATCCTGAGTAATAAGGACAGGCTTTTGGTCATTACTAAAGTACACTATTAACTGGAAGACAATAATGTTAAATAAATACTAGTTTAATATACTAGTTTTGAATGTATCTTATGTCTTTATTAAGTTGTGCATTAATATTTCTATTTATAACATTGGTTTAACTCATTTTGGAAAAAACCTTTACATTGTAGGAGAACTGACATAGAAAGATATAAAGGAAATTTGGCATTATTGTGTTTTAATAACCACAAATTTTCAAAATATGAATTAGAGCAATGTAATTAAGATATTAGAATAAACTCCTAAAACTGAAACATTTATGTTGTTCTTATATCGTTACCCTAATACCTATTTTTGGTTAAGGTATTACATAGCCAGAAATATAGCTCCCCAAGGATGGCTATGGTTTAGGGATATAAGAATATGTTACATACATTACATGGCAAAGCTGTAGACATTAAAGTAGCAGATGGATTTAAAGTTGCTAATCTGCTGACTTTAAGAGAGGTAGATTTTCTTGGATTATTCCATTATGTCTAATATTATCACAAGAATTTTTAAATGTGGAGGAAGTTAAAAGGAGTGAGTGCTTTGATATGAGAAGTACTTGAACCATATTTTCTGGGTGTGAAGATGAGGGAAGGGGCCACAAGCCAAAGAATGTAGGTATTCTCTGGAAGCTGGAAACAGCTAGACAACATGCTTTCTGTAGAGGCTGCAGAAAGGAACTCGGCTCTGGGGTCAGTCTCAGTTCCTAGAGCCTGCCCTCTGGTCCTAGCCACTTAGCCTTCTCACAGAATCACAATTTACTTTTTAAAAAAGTCATCAAGGGAATTAATCTCTCCAGCTTGCCATGATAATGTCTTATGTAAAGTAATTTAATCAAGGTAGTTGAGTATCCCCTCATATTCATATGTCCTGGCCAAACTCAAGAGAAAAACATATACATGGTGAATATAGCAGAAAACAAGAAACTTGGAGTGCATCTTGGAATTCTGTCTACAACACTTCTGGCATTCCCTCTCTGTGTCTGTCTTTGTCTTTCTCTCTCTCTACATATACTCATGCACATTCACATTCATGCACATAAATATTTGCTTTACTTTTTCAGTGTAGACATATTAACTTCTTATATTTGATTTCTTTAATTGTTTTTCTACTAGTTCAGTCATATTTCTCTTTTTTAACAACCAGATCCCATCCGATACAGGAAAACATCATGAAGAAGATAAAGTTTCTGTATGCATCTTTTCTCTTATGACATTCAATTGCATACCCACCATTACGCAAACCATAAAATTATTGACAGTAAAACTTCAAATAAGTTTTCTTTATGAGGGTAAAGCAGAAATTAATTCACAGGTCCGTATTCTGGTGAAAAAAAAACTATAACAGAAAAATCTTCACACTGATGTAACACTTTATGTTCCCATGAGTCACATGATTAATTAAATTCCAGTGCTTCCCTGGAGATGGGACATTTTTATAAATTAAAAAAAAATGTAACTAAAGTTTTGAATTAAATCATTCTGATACTCCAATGATTCATGCCCTTGCATTTATGTAATAAAAAATTAAATATTTCTTATAGAAAAACTTACTGAAAAGTCATTGAAAACAAATGATCTTATAACTATGTATTTCTGTAGTAAATTTTCCAAAAACACGTAATTTTATGAGCAAAAAAAGGTGTGGAATATGTAAAATATTGTATGTATGTGTGTGTAAATAAGCTTTTTAAATAAAGTTAAGAAGCAAGAATGAGGACCCATGAAGCATTATTTCTGTGCATGTACTAATTTACTATCATCTCCAGTGCCCAACCCTAACATCTGACTCCTCTACATTAACTTCAGACAAAAAAAATGAACCCTTTTAAACACACTGCAAATGACTGATTTTTGGTTAAGTGCAACATAAAAATTTCAAAATGTATAATAGTAAAAATGATGTCTAATAAATTGTGTTGAGATGTTAAAGAATAAACTGTAGTTTGAATGCATTTGAATATTTTTTAGTCATGCAATAGCCCTTAGTAAAATACCATTCTATCTTTCTGAGAGAAAGTTGTATATTAACTGAAGAGAGACATTTTATTATGATCTGGGGACACAAGAAATCTTAAAGTGTGAATCCCATTAGGTTATAAGATAAAAAATATCCTATTAATTTTACAAAAAATCAGAGAAATGGAAAATAAAAATCACTAGTAATCTGATTACTACCTCCTCAAATACTGTTGCTGTGTAAGGACAGCTTTCCCTTTAGTCTTTCCTCTTTCTTCCTAATATAGCTGCCATGTGGATCTAGCATGTTTAGTGGGATATAAGCACAAAGCTTGTTTATTCTTGTTTTCTCCTCTTTTTATTTATTCTGATTATTATTTTTCCCCTGGTCATTGTTCTTTTCTTGGATGAAATTTAGGGCAAATATTTAGGCTTACCTAGTCACTTCTGATGATATCTTTTCCAAACAGTAATTAATATTTTCAGTCTATGGTAATATTCAACATTTTAACCTCATTCAAAATACTACCTATGGCCTCGATATGGTTTAGCTCTGTGTCCCCACCCAAATCTCATGTTGAACTGTAATCCCAACTTGTTGAAGATGGGGCCTGGTGAGAGGTGATTGGATCACCTTGTCAGTTATATGGTGGTTGTTTCCAGTGGTTTACCACCATCCCCCCTAGGGCTGGTTTGTGATAGAGTTCTCATGAGATCTGATGAGATCTGATGGCTTAAAAGTGTGTACCAGTTCCCAGCGTTCTCTCTCTCTCTCTCCTGCTCCACCATGGTAAGATGTGCTTGCTTCCTCTTTACCTTTTGACATGATTTTAAGTTTCCTGAGGCCTTCCAGCCACGCTCTGTACAGCCTGAGAAAATGTGAATCAGTTAAATGTATTTTCTTCTTAAATTACACAGTCTCAGGTAGTTCTTTATAGCAGCATGAAAGCATACTAACACACCCCCTCTCTCAGCTTGTGCTTGTGGTAGGGCTAGCCAATGCAAACAGGAAAGAGGGGTGTTGTCTGCTGTTTCTCTAACTGGTATCTATGTGCTTTTTTCATCTTGTCAGTTATAGTGTCTGACCCATATTTTGCATGGGAAAGGGGAGGACAAAAAGAAAGGAGTTAGACTTTTGACTGATACTGTTCAGAGCTGAAATGTGCTCTTTGAGTAGGTAGGCCTTTAAAGCAAACTTTTCCCTCATGGGATACTCTCATGGCTTCTTTGCTCAATGAGAATCTCCTGCAATTCTCTTGACTTGGTAATACCCTCGCCCTCCTGCTATCTTCTTCTCCCTGGTTCTCAGTGTTCCACTGTCACATAAACTCTCTTTCACTGTTGGGGTCCCATTGCCCATCTTAGTGGAAACCCTGAACAAGATTCAATGCAAGCTCACCAGGCTGTCTCTCACATTGGGACTACATCTGGTCTCCTGGAAATATGCCCATATCCTTTGTCAGGACAATCCTGAGACAGACCCATCCCATTGCAGAAGTGCCTATTCTTCTCTCAGCAGCAGATTAACTTGTTTGGGAATTATTTAACCTCAGACTTCTTCAGCTCATTCTGACACCTGTCCACCTAATGCAGCAACTGCAGGTGACACAATAAACACATAATACAAGTCACGAATGGGAGCCACACATATAATTTTAATTTCTTTTAGTAGCCACACTAGAAAACTGAGAAAGAAACAGGCAAAGTTAATTTTAATTGCAGTAACATTTCATTGGATACATAAAAAATATTGTCTCAACATATAATTAGAAAAACTGTTAATGAACTACATTAAAGTTTTTTGTACTAATTCTTTGAAATTGAGTGTATATTTTAGACCTAAAGTACATCTCTACTCAGGGTTGCTGAATTTAAAATATCATATTGCCACAAATTATGAGTGGCTTGTGTATTGGGAAGTGCAGCTTTAAGTCCTTAAAAGTCTTCACCTTATAAAGACTTATAAACTCAAGATGAGAATACTCTCTTATATTTATTCCTGTTTTTCCCATTATATTATTATTTTTTCTACTGTGATGTTCTAAGTTCCGTCTGTTATAATTTCCTTTCTAACTGGAGACCTACTAACCATTTACTTAGGTTGGGTCATCTGGCAAAAAATTATAATTTTGTCATCTGAAAATGTCTTTATTTTTTCTTCTTTCTTGAGGTATACAGAAATTTGGTCTGGATTGAAGTTCTTTCCTTTCAGCCCTTAAAGCAAGTTTTGCCACTTCCTTCTGGCTTCCATGATTTCAGAGGAGATCTGCTGTCATTTGATTCATTGTTGCCTCATAAGCCATATTATTCTAGCAGTTTTCAAGATTTTTTTCTTTTGTTTTCAGAAGTTTGAATATAATGTATTTGATATGGATTCTCATGAGCATATTTTTTCTGGGACTCATTAATCTTATTGAATATATAGGGTTTTTCTTCTTGCCAAATTTGGTAAATTTTTAGCCATCACTTTATCAAATATTTTTTTGGCCTGATTCTTTTTATCCTCTCTGTCTGGGACCTCCATGACATAAGTTTTAGATCTTCTCTGTTGTTTACATGGTTCCGAAGCTCTGTTCATATTTTGTTTTCAGTTTATTTTCTCTCTTTTGCTCAAATCGGGTGATTTTTTTTTAACCAAAATCATCAACAATTCTCGCTCAAATCGGGTGATTGGTCTTCAGATTTATTGATTCTTTCCTCTGTTATCTCTATTCTGCTGTTGAGTACCTCCAGTGAATGTTTATTTTGGTTTTTGTGTTTTTACATTTTATAATTTTCATTTGGTCCTTTTTGAAAAATTCCTTTTCATTGAAACTTTCTATTTCAAAACTTTCTATTTCTATTGCAAAGAGTGTTTGTCATTGCTTACTAAAGTGTTTTTGGATAGCTGCACTGAAATTCTGTCAAATAATTTTGGTAACTGAGTCCCTTTGGGCTTGGCATATATGAATGGTTAATTCTAGTGTGATTGTTCTGGTTGTTGATATTACAAATGATTTTCAAATATATCCTAGAAATTTCTGGTATTATGTTATAAGACTCTAGAGCCTATTTAAAACTTCATGTTATTGAGCATTACCTTGTTTAGGATTAGCGTACATGCTCTGGCCTACTCTAGTGGTTACTATTATAATTTAGTTTTTAGAGTCTTTGCAGTGCTGTTCCACTCTTTTTGTGTGGTATTCAGAGGCTAATCTGAAAACCTATGTTGTTTTCCACACAGTAATTCAGCTCTCAAATCTTTTGCCATATTATATCTGGAAGGGTTCTCATATGGGCTTCTTAATAATTTGCTAAGGACCTTATACGTAAGTTTGAAGAATGTTTTTTACTAGTTCCATCCTCTGCTCTCTGAAATTCTGCTCAATACTCTACTTGGGAGGGGAAGGAGTTCTTCCTGCCAGTGCAGGGAGATGGTCCTGTTTCTCCAGTGGCCCTCCCCTGGCACTAGCAGACCTGGGCTAATGTAACACCACCTCTTAAAGCTGAGTAGGGTTGCAAGCCAAAGCTTCCTACTGCACAGGAGAAGCAGAGTGCTCCTTACTGCCAGCTGACGATGATAGAGGTCCAGGCTCTCCACTTGGTGTCTCATGACACCATTGGAGAGGAAGAATTGTTGATGGTGGTGAGGTGGGAAGAACATGTTTTTCCTGTGGTATTGGTTGAGGAGGTTTCCTATTCTTCTAAGCCATTCTTTTCCTGGTTCTTTGGCTAGAGAAAGCAGTCTTTTCTTAGACCAATTTTGTCTGTGCCTATCTGCATTTCTGAGTTGCCAGCCGCTCCAGCCCCTAGTCTGGGATCCATGAGAAACAGAAAGATAACCTAGGAACTCACTACTCTGTCACTTCTCAAATCCCAAGATCTGCCTTCTTCTTTCCATCGTTCAAACTCTTCTTATTTTGCTTTATTATGTGGGGTGATTTTTATTTGTACTTAGCAGAAGGACTAAGGTAAAAGGAGTCTATTTCATTATGTCCAAAATGGAAACACCTACTTCTTAAACAAAATTTACCTTTACTGACGTAACTAGTGGCTCTAATAACTCATTTTTAAAAAAATAATTAACAAATATATTAATATTCACAAATGCTGTATTTCCATTTAATATATGTTTACATTTTTAAAATGTGAGGCACTCCAACAGCTAATCAAGTTAAAGAATACTAGTTGACTTAGAAACAATTATTCTTTATGGTAAAACTCTGTTTTATCAATTTGATAACTCTCATTCCCAGATAAAGAGTGATTTCCACTTAGTTTTTCTTGCCAATAATATTTAAAATCTTAATACTAAAAGTAAGATTCAAAACTTGAAAATAATCCATTACAATATTTAGTCTTTCAAATACTTAAACAATTTGAAAGAAATGACAAGAAGGATTATTTAGGGCTTATTCTTTTAAGAGGATCTAATTATATTTAATCATGTTCTACTAGAGTTAGTATTACACAGTGACTGAGCTGATTTGTTTATCAGAAGAGTTTATTCCTGATCCTACAAATGTTTTCACAATAATATTTGCAAAGATACTTAAGGCCTTTCAATGATATGTTCACAAAGCACTTAAATGTTTCAATGATTTCTGTAAATCTTGAAAAATTGAACATAAACTAATGAAAGGAATAATATGTTCTCATATATTTAGGACCTAAATAAATATGTTATTATGCATACTTTGGAAATATATTTTATAGATGAGCTTTCATCTCCTGGTAATGCATATAATTATAGTTTTAAATTTATAGGCATATGTTATGATGTTGCTAATAGAGTCATTCTAGCCTCTTATGTAAATACAGAATAAATATCAAAATGTATTCAAGTCACCAAACCTTTTATAATCATATTAGGTATCAGAAGAAATATTTTGCTTAAACTTTACTTGTATACACAATTTACTTGAGAAAAACATATATATTACATTTATTCTAGGTTACCTCAGAATTTGAATTTATGAGTTCAGTAAAGCACCTTTTGGTTATATAGTAATGTTTATTGGCTAATGATTTTTATTTTTATTATTAGTATATGATGTAATACTTCATATACATTTTGAATTAATACATGAGGTAAAATTAGTAAAAATAATTACAGGTGTAATGCTTTTTAACACTTTAAATACAGTACAGTTTATGAAATCTGTACTAGAAATGGTGGTGTAGAATTACGGTCAGCAATCTGTATCCTACCTCAGTTCCATGAGTGACTTTACAGACAATTCATCAAGTTACCCCTTAGAGTTGTGTCAGAAGGACATGTGTATTTGACCCCTCCTGGAGAGATAAGAGAAGTGGCCTCAAAAGCATTATGAATGCCTTGAAAATGGGTATTTTAAAATATAATAAATTATTTTAATTAACTTGGTGTCCTAAAGAAAAAGAAAATAAATATTCTCACATCTAAAGTACTCTTCAATGATCAAGTCGCCATGTATAGGGGCAGGAGAATGACAACTCTATGACCCTAGCAACAAAGAGCAGGACATATATAAAACTGAAGCCATAGTTAATGCAGAAGTTGCAGTACAGGAAGACTTCTGCTTCAACTTCCACTAACTCAGAACATCAAAATGATTAATAAAATCATGTTTAAGATAAAAATTACAGCTGTTCATTGTCCAGTGATAACCCAATTAACATTTAGAGTCAATTACTGTGGAAATCAATTCATTGATTTGGGAGTATGTAGTTACTCATATTTAGTAATGTCTCTAGTGATATTGGCTGGGATATTTTAGTACCTAGAAGACATAAGACTTCATGTATAGTTTTGCTTTCATGAACCCCATGTTTGGAGATATTTTCTCTACTAAATCACCAGATTAATTCGCATTCATTTATTTATTAAACAAATACCATTGGTTGCCTACTGTAAATTATGGACTATTCAAGGTCCTGAGGACATAGTTCTCCTCTTGGAGCTAAAAATATTTTCTGATTTCATAGTAAAAAGATATAAGCAAATACCTAACTGAGCTTATGATTATTAGATAAAAAATAAGGCTATTATACTGGCTTGACATAACTTCAGGCAAAAGCAAAATATCTTGGTGATTTGCTTTACTTTAGCTGATGTATCTCGTGTTTCTAAATTTAGAAAACAGCCCAAGGGCCCTTCATTACTAACTCCAGATACCTAAAGGTACAGTGAATCCTTTTGGAGAAATTGCCTTGCCCTACAGTTTGAAAATCTGCTGGTTTTAAACACTAAGATAATTTTCTAAAAGTTTGTCTTGATCTATTCTCTATTTGGTTAATTACATAGTCATTGTACTTGGTTGAATGCTTTTAGAAATGAAATGAGTCAAAGGCACTACAACTCTAAAATTGCTAATGTTAGTATCGCTCATGTTTTCTCTTCTGATTTTTCATTGTATTCTAGATTTTTAAATATGATTTCCATTCTCACAATTTTTAATAAAATCCATTCTACATGAGGTTTATGTGCATGATGTTATGAGATTCTCAAACAAAACTCTGTGTGTGCGTGTGCGTGTGCGTGTGCATGTGTGTGTGTGTTTTATAGATATTTGAAAAAAATCTGCCTACTCTGGACATCCCAAATTAGCATAGTTTGTTTAAATCTGACTGAGATTTATGTCACTGTCATGTAAAATTGGTAATATAATTTAAAAATTATATATAATTTCAAAATAGTAGTCTTCAAGTTAATATAATCTATCCTCTTCTGCCTTTTTTTTCAAAATCTTAACTTTTTATTCTTTATTCCTATCTCCTCTACCCTTTTTTTATTCATTGCAATTACTTTAACAATCTAATTCTGATAAACTCGTTTTTCATGTATTATCTAAATAGTGTGTGGGAGGCTAAACCTTGTTGGCTCCCTCTGACACATGCCCCTTGATAGTCATGCCCATCTGAGTTCCCTCCATATCAACTCTAGGCTTGGCCACGTGACTAGTTTAGGCCAATGAAACATTAAAATCAAGCATTAAACTGTCTTCTGGAAACATCTTTCTTGGATCCCAGACATACTATAATCTGAGGTAGGTCAAATAGTTATATGGAATAATCTACATGGAGGAGAACTGAAGTCCCTGCCTAACGGCTCCAGAAGTCATCCAGATAAATCAAGCCCCTTGGACCTTTCATTCTATCTAAGGGCCTATATGATACCTCATGAAAAAGGGAGCTTCAAGATCAACCCAACCAAACCAGAACACCATGTATTAATAACATTTCTGCTATTTTACCCAGTAAACTTCAATGTAGTTTGTTACAAACTAATAGGTAATAAAAATATGGGTTTCCCTGTTTTTTCCCCCACAGCTAGAATTTAGTTCCTCAAGGCTACCCAGTCCACAGCTGTATTTCAAATATAATGCATGCATTAGAAAAAAAAGTGAAACAGAAATGGTTTATCTTTTAAAAGAGCTTATAATCTAGTAGGAAAGCTATTACATATGTAACTAAATTTTAGGTTGAAAGTGCTCAGTTTCTTTAGAGTTTCAGAGGTAATATGCTATGATGGTTGAGTAGTAGGATGAGTGAAACATCTTAGAGGTTACCATGCATGGAGGCCATGAAAATATACCACTCAGATTCCCTATTCATGAGAAAGTAGTTGACTACAGGTTCCAACAGCTGACGCTCTGGATCTACTGCTGTCTTTGAGCTTACCCTTTCTATAGAATCTAATTAGCCAATGACTGAGCATGTGTCTTAGTTCATGTGAGTTGCTATAACAAAATACCATGGAATTGGTGGTTTATCAACAATAGATATTTATGTTTCGTAGTTGTAGAGGTTGGTAGTTTCACAATGAAGGTGCCAGCGTATTTGATGTCTGGTGAGGGCCCACTTTCTGGTTCATAGACTGTGCATTTTAGCTGTGGCTTCACATGTTAGGAGAGATGAGGAGTTTTCCTCCAGCCTCTTTATAAGGGCATTAATCCTAATCATGAGGGTGGACTTAATTAATCACCTCCAAAACTTCCTACCTCCCAATACTATCACCTTGATATTCATCAAGAATTTGGTGGAGCGTATACAAATATTCAGGCATAGAAGTGAGGATTCTAATTCTGGCTCATTCCTTTGAGATATGCAGTTCCTCTTATAGGAGATTTAGAATTGAATATTTCACATTGACCTGGCTGAAACTTTCACAAAACTCTGCTGAAGGATAATAAACTTTCTACATGATTGTCCTCCCTTTTGCCTTTCCCTCACACGTTTCAAACTTGTATGTCCTTGCCTTCTCCCTCCTTAGATTTTACAGGCATTTTCTAGAAAAAAAAAATCTTGCATATCTAATCCCATCTTGACATTTGTTTCTTTGGGGAGCAGAACTGAAACACCAAGTGTAGTGAGCCTTGAAAGACAAGATCTGAACACCTGAAAAGAAATGGAATTCAAGGAGAAAAAAGCCATTTGAAAAGGGAATTCGGTCTCAGCTACGCGGGAGGCTGAGGTGGAAGAATCGCTTGAACCCGGGAGGCGGAGGTTGCAGTGAGCCGTGATTGTGCCACTGTGTACTCCAGCCTGGCGACAGAGCAAGACTCCATCTCAAAAAAAAAAAAAAAAAAAGAAAAGAAAAGAAAAGGGAATTCAGAGAGGACAAGCTTGATGACTAATATGTGGAATGATATTTTACAGAAGCATAATGAATAGGAGGAAGGATCAAATGAATCACAGAAGAAAATGTAACCTGTGATCTTAAATTCAAGCCAAAGAGTTTAGACACTGGAATAGATAAAGGAAGGAAGAAGCTTGGAAGAATTTTGCATAAAGGAATGACATAATCTAAGCTGTGCTTTAGGAAAAGTAATCTGCTCCTAGGGTCTCCTCAATCTTCTAGCCAAGTAGAAAGTCAAGTAAAAAGACTGATGTTTTAAATCAGTGGGGAAATTGACACAGGCTCTGGAGAAGGAATAAGGATGACAATGATAACTCCCTTACATGTATACAATGCTCTGGGCTTTACAAAAACTTTCACAAAGATTTAATTGTATTGTCATAACTTAAGGGAATTAAGTATTTTTATCTCTATTTTATATATGAAGAAACAGAAGTTCTGAGAATCTGATAATGGAAATTAACTTCAGTGCAGAGTTTGTAGCTAACAAAGCTAGGATGTGATATCATATCTTCTGACTCCAAATCCTGGGCTCTTTATGATTATATCAAATTTTAAATCCATAAAAGACACAGAGGTGAAGCACTCAGCTAACTTATGGAGAAATTAGAACTTGTGAGAGCAGTTAATGTTAGAGATGTGTCTTTTGGACCAGTATCTAAAGAGAAGTTGGAGGAAGCTTGCTGTATTATTTGATGTATTAATTAATAGAGATTAGGGAGAGAAGCACATTGAGAAAAGTCTAATGAATACTTTAGCTCAATGCTTAAGCAACAAGAGGAGGATCTGCAACTAGAGAAAAGAACAACAAATGCTCATTCGACAAATATTTATTGAACACCTACTATTTACCAGCCTAGGAGTAAAGAGTTTAAAAAATAACAGAAAAGGCCAGGCACAGTGGCTCAGATCTATAATCCTGACAAAGGCAGGAGAATTGCTTGAGCCCAGGAGTTCAAGACCAATTTGGGCAACACAGTGAGACCCCCATCTCTACAACTATGAAAATATTACCCAGCCATGGTGGTGCACACCTGTTGTTCTAACTACTCAGGAGGCTGAGGCAGGAGGACTGCTTGAGCCCAGGAGGTTGAGGCTGCAGTGAACTGTGATCATGTCACTCCATTCTAGCCTGAGCAACAATGCAAGGCCTCATCTCTAAAACATTTTTCAAAAGTGACAAAAATGTCTTTCAACGAAAATCTTATATTCTGGAGATGTCAAACAGGCTTAAAGATTTTTAATATTCACAAATGAACAAATGAAAGAGCTGGTTTGACCATGCTTCTGACCTCACATTTATATTTGGTCTCAAGAAGTGAGATATGCCTTCACATCACTATAAAATGAAGTTGCATCTCTTATTTTTGCTGTTAGGCCAAATTCAATTTCCAGACATAAAAACCACTGTTGTGTTCTTGATTGGAAAATGGGAAAGCAATTTACCTTTGGTGAGTTAATGTACAGCCTCTGGTCTCTATATTCTTAAAAATGTTTATAACTTTTTAGAGTTTACAAAGCACCACATTTATCTCTTAGAATATGTAAATTTTTTCTAGGTGTATTTTTTTGAAAAGTTGAAGACCTCCTAAGGCAGATGTTTTATTATTATTATTAGAGGAGAAAGGATGTGGCTGCTGCATTTCGGAGGGCTGTTTCTTGTACCTGTGTTTTATGTTTTTAATGCTTTTCATCTTACCAGACGTTGTTAGACACAGACAATGATCAACAACAGCATTTAAATAATCTATAATTGACTCTATTTATAAGGAATGATTTACTTAGATTTGGAAGATTATCCAAACATCCTATCTTAACGTTTTTCTTTCTTAAAAAAAAAGAAAAAGAAAATACAGGCTTTGTTATATTCTCTAAGTTCCGATGAATAAACTTAAGAGAGTATATCCTTTAGAATTACTGAATTTAAAAATATTGATGTTTAAGCTATCAGATATAAAAAGAGCACATTTTTGTAAAACACAAACACAGTAACAGATATACACACATGTACCATGCATACAGTCTGATTCCACAATAAAGCTGAGTTTGCACTCAGCATTTACTATAAGTTAAAATAAATCTCTCTCTCACACACACACAACCGATGCACCAATCTGAAATTATGGCCTCAAATAGTAAAATGCCATAAAAACCTTAATTGCAGGGGCATTAATGGGAACCTCTATAATACTGGAAACTGCCCACTGAATAATGCCTCTCCAGAGAGACTTGCTGACTACACACCTGGCTCAGTAAATAAAAGCAGAGCCTGTGCTTCATTTCATCCCTTCAGCCTTCAAACTGCTTAGAGTCCTCACTCTACTCATTTTGATGTATCTCTCACATGAGTGACAAGTATATCCATGGGATAATAAAATGTGTTAAAACAGCTTGGCAGTGTTTTTGCTGATGTATTAATTCATTTCTTTTCATGTGCTATATCACCACGATGTCTCACCAGATTTTATGAGAGGGCTCACTGAAGTGAAAATCAAGCCAATGAATCGTTTAATATGAACTAATGAAAACCAGATATAAAAGGCTTTAGTAACTGTTTTGGAGCTTTAATTGTCAAATGGATGTAAATTTTGAGCACTTCTAAGTAAAATAAAGGACTTTAATGAAGAAATCGGGAACACTTTGTAATAATTGGTTTAATTAAATAATCATGTAAACAATGATGTCCTGGATGAAAACACTGAAATAGGAAGGAGGAAATGATTTCTCCAAGGTAGGAGATGCACTTTGAAAGACATTATGTAGTTTCTTGCTATGGTTTGAGAGAAATCACTGGTAGCATGTTATAACCACTTATACAAAGCTCACTTTGTTCAGAGAAATCCATAAAGACATTTACAATATTTTGAAATATTAAACAAACAAAATATGTCAAAACTTCTGTTGTTTATTAATGATACTGATGCAATAAATTGATGGATTTGCTTGGCAATTGACTATTACAGTATACGAAGAGGATCTAAAAAGGAGACAGCTATAAACATGGCACATAGGTTGTTCTCAGATATGGAAAGTATTTTTACTGTATTAAAATAGGCAGTATCTACAATAACTGATTCAGGAAAAGATGACGAATATGTGTTAAAACCATGGGGTAAAAAATATTTAGGGGGTGGGATATTGATAAGATGCCAAAGTATCATCCAACAGATAACTTGGTAAATACAAAGAAAAAAATTACAACTTTAAGTCAGAGCCTTAAATAAATAACCAAATTTATCATTATCACTGATAATGCTTCTTGGTATGATGCAGTAAAAAGCATATAACATCCCTTATGTAACCTGTTTGTGCCAAAATATTTAAACTGAATTTAATAATGAGGAAATAAGCAGAAAAATCCAGAATGCAGACAAATTCTACAAGACACCTGACCTGAGTGAAACATAAGGCTACTTATAACAAAACAAAAAAATCTCAAAATATAGATGGAGGAAAGCACCATCCTAATTTCAAAAAACAGTAGAGACAAAACACCAAAGGTAAGGATTAATTCCTGGATAGAATAAAAGATACATCTTTTGGGGACAATTGAAATGTATAGTGTATTTTGGATATTATTGCATTAATGTTGACTTTCTTAGTATAATAATTTAAGTGATTGTCTTATTGTTAGGATATGTATGCTGAAGTAGGGTATAAATACAGTTGTAACTTCTGTCAAACAGTTAATCACAAAAAAATAGAAGAGATAAATGTGACAAAATGTTTAGTTTGATGAAGAGTGTGTGTGTACATTGTACTTACCTTTCAGTTTTCCTGTAGATTTAATATTTTCAAAACAAAAAATTAGAGAAAACCGGCCTGATATATATGGTGTTTTAAAGTCAGAT
Source organism: Callithrix jacchus (assembly GCF_049354715.1). Classification (NCBI taxonomy): domain Eukaryota; kingdom Metazoa; phylum Chordata; class Mammalia; order Primates; family Cebidae; genus Callithrix; species Callithrix jacchus. Next base: position 101,845,613 of record NC_133504.1, on the reverse strand, counting down.
TGATATACTTCAGGCTGGCTAAAAATATACACACTTTTACATCCCCTCACAACTAGAGTTGTTAAACTCTAGTTTGTGAACACTTATATACAGATAAACTTGATAAACACAGTGAAATTTATTTTCTGAGAACTCATACCCCAAGTTTCTCATGAAATAAAAGACTCAGAGATGTCAATTGCTTTTTGCTCAGTATTACTTCTACAAACTATATTTAGCTTTCTTATTATAGATGAAGAAATTTCAAAGGGATTAGTCAATGCAACTCTGTAATTTAGACCAATTTTATCTTGGCACATTTTAGACAATGCTGAAATAAAATCTTCATTCTTAAAAAGACATTTACATGCATTTTTGTTATTTAAGCATTTAAACAGCCTTGGAAAATGAAGAATTCACTCATTTAGTGATTTTGTTCATATTATTTATTTGACTCACTCTATCCAATAATTTGATTTCCTTTATTGTTACAAATAGCTACATTTAAATGTTTGTCAAAAATTATGCAGAAAAATAATATGAAAAATGATATCAGAGCATATCATCCTCTTGTTTTTTTTGGTGACAGGTCTTTCCAACGCAATTGCAGAGTACATTTTTAACTTTTTATGCTTACATTCCCAACATGGAAATAGTTAATACTCATGAACACAGAATTAAAAATACCCCAGAGTGAAAGAGACGCAGAAGGCCAGTGTTCTCTACAATTCCAAATGAGGTACCAGGTTTATTTTGTGGGTTTGATTGGACAGTGTGTATAAACCAAATAGGGCAAGTTGCAGCAAGATGGGGCACGGCCTCACCCACGAGGAGCATGCAACCGAGGACCGGGGATCACTCCTTCTGGGACTTCCGTCTGGACACAGCGCTCTACCCAAGCCCTCTACAACCCACAGAACGCGAGATCTTCACCGGGCTGAACAGCCTTAGCAATCTGCTGGAACAGGGCAAAACAGCAACTTCGGCCAGCCCCAGGGCTTCAGCATAGATTTAGGCGGAAGCACTGGCTGATGCCAAGGAAGCCAAAAAGCCGCTGGGACGGAGCTACCCATCCCCCAATAAGAAGGGGAACGGAATGCAGGGAAACAGCCCAAAAGGCAGGACGGGTATCCCCACCTCACAAAGCCCAGCAGGCCAAAAAACACACTCCAGAGTTAGGCACCCAGGAAGTCAGTTAAAGAGCGACCAGGAACGATCCTGCTTGGAGGGCAGAAGGGAAGCCACCATTGCAGAAGCCGGCCAAATTTTCCTAAGCAAGTAAAAGACACAGCAGCTCCACTGAATCTGTGGTAGCCCAGCAGTGCCTCTGCAGGCAGACAAAGGAAAGGCTCCCTCCCCAAACAGCTACCTGAGATCAAAACTATATAAATCCAAGAAATGGGAAGAAACCAGTGCAAGAAGAATGACACCATAAAAAACCAGAATGTCTCTCCCCCACCAGGAGATCACAACTCCTCTCCAGCAAGGGAGCAAAGCAGGACAGAGAATGAATTTGACATATTGACAGAAGCAGGCTTCAGAAGGTGGGTAATAAAAACTTCTCTGAGTTAAAGGAACATGTTCTTTCCCAATGAAAGAAACTAAAAACCTTGAAAAAAGGTTAGACAAAATGCTAACTAGATAACAAGCTTAGAGAAGAACATAAACAACTTGGAGCTGAAAACCACAGCACAAGAACTTCATGAAACATACACAAGTTTCAACAGCTGAATAGATCAAGCAGAAGAAAGGATATCAGAGATTGAAGATCAAATCAATGAAATAAAATGAGAGGACAAGAAAAGAGAACAAAGAGTGAAAAGAAATGAACAAAGCATTCAAGAAATATGGGATTACATGAAAAGACCTAATCTACCCCTGATTGGTGTACCCCTGATTGGTGTAGAATGAATCCAAGCTGGAAAACACTCTTCAGGATATTATCCAGGAGAACTTCCCCAACCTAGCAAGGCAGGCTAACATTCAAATACAGGAAATACAGAGACCACCACAACAATACTCTTCTAGAAGAGCAACCCCAGGCACATACTCATTAGGTTCACCAGGGTTGAAATGAAGGAAAAAATACTAAGGGTAGCCAGAGAGAAAGGTTGGGTTACCCACAAAGCACACCAGACTCACAGTGGATCTCTCAGCAGAAACCCTACAAGCCAGAACAGAGTGGCAGCCAATATTCAATACCCTTAAAGAAAAGAACTTTCTTTTTCGGGGGGGTTTCACGAGGAGGCGGGAAACTGGACTCAGAAAGTTAAAAGCAATCTGTTTCCTTTTTTTTTTTTTTAAGGAAAGAAAGAAAAAAAGGAGTGAAGGAGAGGAAGAAAGAGGAAGAAAAAGAGGGAGAGAGAAAGAGAATATTGCTTTATTCTAAAAATGGGTATTAATAATGGCCAATCAATATTTTGTGTGTTTAAAGTGGAGAATGTATATTTTGTGCATTTAAAGTGGAGAGCTCTATAAATATTTATTAAGTTTACTTGTTCTGGATCTGAGTTCAAGTCCTGGATGTCCTTATTAATTTTCTGTCTCGTTGAGTCTAAATCTCTTTATGGGTCTTATGTATCTGGGTGTTAGGATATCGTTAGCTCTTACTGTTGCATTGATCCTTTTACCACTGTATCTTTGTTGCTTTGAAATCTATTTTATCAGATGCGAGAATTGCAACTCCTGCTTTTTATTTATTCATTAATTTTGCTCTCCATTTGGTTGGTAAATATTTCTCCATCCCTTTGTTTTGAGTCTTTGTGTATCCTTGCATGTGAAATGGGTCTGGATGTAGCATACCATTGGGTTTTGGCTGTATCTTTTGATTGGGGGATTTAGTCGACTTAAATTTAGGGTTACTGCCATTTGATGTTAACTGGCTATTTTATCCATTCGTTGATATAAATTCTTCTTTATGTTGATGCTCTTTACTTTTTGGTATATTTTTAGAAAGGCTAATACTGGTTGTTCCTTTCTATGTATAATGCTTCTTTCAGAAGCTCTTTTAAAGCAGGCCTGGTGGTAATAAAATCTCTGAGTACTTGCTTGTTCATAAAAGATTTTATTTTTCCTTCAATTGTGAAGCTTAGTTTGGCAGGATATGAAATTCTGGGCTGAAAGTTCTTTTCTTTAAGGATGTTGAATATCAGCCCCCACTCTCTTCTGGCTTGTAAGGTTTCTGCTGAGAGATCTGCTGTAAGTCTAATAGGCTTCCCTTTGTGGGTAACCTGACCTTTCTCTCTGGCTGCCCTTAGTATTTTCTCCTTCGTTTCAACCCTGGTGAATCTAACGATTATGTGCCTTGGGGTTGCTCTTCTTGAGGAATATCTTTGTGGTGTTCTCTGTATTACCAGGGGTTGAATATTGACCTGCTTTGCTAGATTGGGAAAGTTTTCCTGAATAATATCCTAAAGAGTATTTTCCAGCTTGGATTCATTCTCTCCGTCACATTCAGGTACACCTATCAAATGTAAATTAGGTATTTTCACATAGTCCCATATTTCTTGGAGACTTTGCTCATTCCTTTTTATCCTTTTTTCTCTATTCTTGTCTTCTCATTTTATTTTATTAAGTTGGTCTTCAACCTCTGATATCCTTTCTTCTGCTTGATCAATTTGGCTATTCAAACTTGTGCATATTTCCCTAAGTTCTCGTGTTGTGTTGTTCAACTCTGTTAGTTCATTTATATTCCTCTCTATATTGTCTATTCTTGTTAGCATTTCATCAAACCTTTTTTCAAAGTTCTTAGTTTCTTTACATTGGGTTAGAACAAGTTCTTTTAACTCCCAGAAGTTTCTTATCATCCACCTTCTGAAGCCTACTTCTGTTAATGGAACATAGTCCTTCTCCATCAGGGCTTGTTCTATTGCTGATGAGGAACTGTAATCCCCTGTAGAGGAAAAGGGATTCTGATTTTGGGTATTCTCAGCCTTTTTAGGCTGGTTTCTTCCCTTTGTTATAAATTTATCCATCTGTCATCTTTACAATTACTGCCTTTCTAATTAGGTTTCTGAGTGGACATCCAGTTTATTGATTCCCAGTGCTGGAATCTGAGCAACCCACTGCACCGGCCAAAACAGCAGTGATAAGACTGATGGTGCTCTTCTGTCCAGGAATCTCCAGTCTGGCTTCCTTCTTGAGTCCGTAATAAGCGGCTCTGCCTTCCCGGAGCTCCAAATATCGGTCAAAAGGGGAACCAGTCCCGTTTACTCTGTACGAAGCGCTGCCTTGCCAAGGCACTGGCAAAACCACTGCACTGGCCCCAAGAGTCGTGCTGGCCACAAGAGTCATGCTGGCGACCTGTGGGTCTCCTCCACTGCGAATATTCTGGTCCGTGAGTGACGAAAATTTGTCTGAAAGTGTGGCGTCCTCTCGTTCTCTGTGCTTTCACTGGGAGCTACAATCCCGAGCTGTTAGTGATCAGCCATCTTGGAAGCAATCTCAAGAAAAGAACTTTCAACCTAGAATTTCATATCCAGCCAAACTAAGCTGCATAAGTGAAGGAGAAATGAAATCCTTTATGGACAAGCAATTGCTGAGAGATTTTTGACACTACCAGACCTGCCCTGCAAGAGCTCCTAAAGGAAGCACTAAACACAGAAAGGAAAAACCAGTACCAGCCATTGCAAAAAAGAAACAAATGGTAAAGACCAATGATGCAATGAAGAAATTAAGCCAACCAAAGGGAAAAACCACCAACCAGTAATAAAATGGCAGGATCAAATTCACACATAACAATATTAACATTAAATGCAAATTGACTAAATGACCCAATCAAAACACACAGACTGGCAAATTGGATAAAAAGCCAAGAGCCATTAGTGTGCTGTATTCAGGAGGCCCATCTCACATGTAAAGACACACAGACTCAAAATAAAAGGACAGAAGAAGATTTACCAAGCAAATGGAGAGCAAAAAAAAAAAAAAAAAAAAAGAAAGAAAGAAAAGAAAAGCAGGGGTGGCAATCCTACTCTCTGATAAAATGGACTTTAAACCAATGAAAATCAAAAGAGACAAAGAAGGGCATTACATACTGGTAAAAGGATCAATACAACAAGAAGATTTAACAATCTTAAATATATATGTATCCAATACAGGAGCACCTAGATACATAAAGCAAGTTCTTAATGACCTACAAAGAGACTTAGACTCATGCACAATAATAGTGGGAGACTTTAACACTCCACTGTCAATATTAGACAGATCAACAAGACAGGACATCAACAAGGAAATTCAGGATTGAATGCAGATCTGAACCAAGTCAACTTAACAGACATTTACAGAACTCTTAACCCCAAATCCACAGAATATACATTCTTCTCAGCACCACATTGCACTTACTCTAAAATTGACTACATAATTGGAAGTAAATCACTCCTCAGCAAATGCAAAAGAACAGAAATCATAACAGTCTCTCCAACCACAGGGCAATCAAATTAGAACTTAGGATTAAGAAACTAACTCATAACAACACAACTTCATGAAAATGAACAACTGGCTCCTGAATGGAGACTGGATAAATAATGAAATGAAAGCAGAGATAAAGATGTTCTTCAAAACCAATGAGAATGAAGACAAAACATACCAGAATTTCTGGGACACATTTAAAGCAGTCTAGAGGGAAATTCATAGCAATAAATACCTATATGAGGACCAAGGAAAGGTCTAAAATCAACACCCTATCATCAAAATTGAAAGAGTTATAGGAGTAAGATGAAAAAAACTCAAAAGCTAAAAGAAGACAAGAAATAATTAAGATCAGAGCAGAACTGAAGGAGATATAGACACAAAATACCCTTCAAAAAATCAACAAATTCCAGAGCTGGTTCTTTGAAAAGATCAACAAAATAGACCACTAGCCAGACTATTAAGAAAGAAAAGAGAGAAGAATCAAATAGATGCAATAAAAAATGATAAAGGGGACACCACCACCAATTCCACAGAATACACACTATCATCAGAGATTACTACAAAGAACTCTATGCACACAAACCAGTAAACCTGGAAGAAATGGATAAATTCCTGGACACTTGCACTCTCCCAGGAATAAACAAGGAAGAATTTGAATCCCTGAACAGACCAATAACAAGGGCTGAAGTTGAGGCAGCAGTTAACAGCCTACCAACTAAAAGAAGCCCAGGTCCGGATGGGTTTACAGCCCAATTCTACCAGACATACAAAGAGGAGCTGGTACCATTCCTTCTGAAACTATTCCAAACAATCCAAAAAGAGGGAATCCTCCCCAACTCATTTTATGAGACCAACATCATCCTAATACCAAAACCAAGCAGATACAAAATTAAAAAAACAAAAACAAAAACTTCAGGCCAATATCTATGATGAACATTGACACAAAAATCTTCAATAAAATACTGGCAAACAGAATGCAACAGCAAATCAAAAAACTTATTCATCATGATCAAGTAGGCATCATCTTGGGGATGCAAGGCTGGTTCAACATACGCAAGTCTATAAATGAAATCCGTCACATAAACAGACCCAAAGACAAAAACCACATGATTATCTCAATAGATGCAGAAAAGGCCTTCGACAAAATTCAACAGCCTTTATGCTAAAAACCCTCAATAAACTAGGTATCAATGGAATGTATCAAAAAAATAAAAACTATCTACAACAAACCCACAGCCAATATCATACTGAATGGGAAAAAACAAGAAGCATTCCCTTTGAAATCTGGCACTAGACAATAATGCCCTCTCTCACCACTCCTATTCAATATAGTAATGGAAGTTCTAGCCAGAGCAATCAGGCAAGAAAAAGAAATAAAGGGTATTCAATAAGAAAGGAGGAAGTCAAATTTTCCCTATTTGCAGATGACATGATTGTATATTTAGAAGACCCCATTGTCTCAGCCCAAAATCTCCTGAAACTGATAAGCAACTTCGGCAAAGTCTCAGGATACCAGATCAACATGCAGAAATCACAAGTATTTCTATACACCAATAACAGCCAAACAGCCAAATCAAAAGTGAACTCCCATTCACAATTGCTACAAAGAGAATAAAATACCTAGGAACATAGCAAACAAAGGATGTAAAGGACCTCTTCAAGGAGAACTACAAACCACTGCTCAATGAAATAAGAGATGACACAAACAGATGTTTGTGTCTCAATGAAATAAGAGATGACAAAAACATGCTCATGGCTGGGAAGAATCAACATTGTGAAAAGGGTCATACTGCCCAAAGTAATTTATAGATTCAAAGCTATTACCATCAAGCTACCAATGACCTTCTTCACAGAACTGGAAAAAGCACTTCAAACTTCATATGGAACCAAAAGAGAGCCTGCATGGTAAAAACAATCCTAAGCAAAAAGAACAAAGCTGGAGGCATCACGCAGCCTGACTTCAAACGATACTACCAGGCCATAGTAATTAAAACAGAATGGTACTGGTACCAAAACAGAGACATAGACCAACGGAACAGAACAGAGGCCTGTGAAGCAACAACACACATCTACAATTATCTGATCTTTGACAAACCTGAGAAAAATAAGCAATGGGGAAAGGATTCCCTGTTTAATAAATGGTGTTGGGAAAACTGGCTAGCCATGTGCAGCAAGCAGAAATTGGACCCCTTCCTGACACCTTACACTAAAATTAACTCCAGATTGATTAAAGATCTAAACATAACACTAAACACCATAAAAACTCTAGAAGAAAACCTAGGCAAAACCATTCAGAACATAGGCATAGGCAAGGACTTCATGGCTAAAACACCAAAAGCAATGGCAACAAAAGCCAAAATCGACAAATGGAATCTAATTAAACTCCAGAGCTTCTGTACAGCAAAGGAGACAATCATTAGAGTGAACTGGCAACCAACAGAATGGGAAAAAAGTTTTGCAGTCTACCCATCTGACAAAGGATTAATATCCAGAAGAACTAAAACAGATTTACAAGAAAAAAACAAACCCATTCAAAAGTGGGCGAGGGATATGAACAGACACTTTTCAAAGAAGAGATATATGAGTCCAAAACACATATGAAAAAATGCTCATCATCCCTGGTCATTAGAGAAATGCAAATAAAAACCACATTGAGATATCATCTCACACCAGTTAGAATGGGAACATTAAAAAATCTGGAAACAATAGATGCTGGAGGGGATGTGCAGAAATACAAACACTTTTACACTGTTGGTGGGAGTGTAAATTAGTTCAACCACTGTGGAAGCAATGTGGCAATTCCTCAAGGACCTAGAAATAGAAATTCCATTTGACCCAGCAATCCCATTACTGGGTAGATACCCAAAGAATTATAAATTGTTCTTTTATAAAGACACATGCACATGTATGTTCATTGCAGCACTGCTTACAATAGTAAAGACCTGGAACCAATCCAAATGTCAATCATAAATAGACCGGATAAAGACAATGTGGCACATATACACCATGAAAACTTTGCAGCCAGAAAAAACGATGAGTTTGTGTCCTTCATAGGGGCAGGGATGAATCTGGAAACCATCATTCTCAGCAAACTGACACAAGAACAGAAAACCAAACACTGTATGTTATCACTCATAGGCACGTGTTGAACAATCAGAACATGTGGACACAGGGAGGGGAGCATCACATACTACAGTCAGTAGAGGGGGGCTAGGGGAGGGATAGCAGGGGTGGGGAGGTGGGGAGGGGAAATAAGGGGAAAAATACCAGATATAGGTGATAGGGGGATGAAGACAACAAACCACCTTGCCATGTATGTACCTATGCAACAATCTTGCATGATCTGCACATGTACCCCAGAACCTAAAGTAATAATAATAATAATAATAATAAAACCCTCAATATACTGTTTTTCTAAAATAGTGATGTGCCTAAGTGTGGAACTGGCTGTTAATATGAGTTTAATTACATGACCTTTATGCCTTATTAACCTAGCTCATTATCATATGTGATCTGGGAAAATCCCAGAAATGTGAGGATGGTGTAATATCAAGATATAGATTAATATGACCTGTTTTGGACTGAATCTTTGTGTCCCCCAAAATTCTTATGTTAAAATTCTAACCCCCAAGGTGGTGTTATTAGGATAGGAGGTGGGGACTTTATGGCATGACTAGATCATGAGGATAGAGCCATCGTGATTATGATTTGTTTCCTTATAACAGAGACCCCAGAAACTTATGTGAGGACATAACAAAATATGCTGTCTATAAACCAGGAAGTAGGCACTTTCCAGACACTGAATCTGCCAGTACCTTGATCTTGGACTTTGTAGCCTCCAGAACTGTGAGAAATTAATTTCTGTTGTTTATTAGCCACTATTTATGCTATTTGTTAGAACAGCCTAAATGGGCTAAGACATTACAAATTCCATCTATAGATCAAATATATTATATCCATTCTTTCCACGAGATAAGAAAAAGGCATTTGATAACATTTCAACTATTTCTATTTAAAAATCCCAATTATTCTATTAAAAATAAACCCAGAAATCATATTCTATACTAACATTATATTTAGTATTTGCTGTAAGCAACCAGCTAACATTATGTTTAGCAGTATGACTTTAAAGGCATTCTCAATAAAATTAGAAACATACAATGATAATGATAACACCATTATTTGTTAACCTACTTTTTGAATAAGTTTTGTAATATGCCATTAAACTTGAGGTAGGAATGAAAAGTATAATTTTTGGAATGACAAAATATATCATTTATAGACTATATTAATATATACTTATGAAATAAAAGTGCCCTAATTAAAGAATATACACACAAAAGGAAAATTTTGTAAGTACATTTTTTTGAGATAGGGTTTGGCTTTGTTGTCCAGGCTGGATTACAGTGGTATGGTGATGGCTCACTGCAGCCTTGATGTCCTGGGCTCAAGCTATCCTCCCATGTCAGCCCACTGAGGAGCTGAGACTACAGTGTATGCTATCATATATGGCTAATTTTTAATTTTTTTTTAAGAGATAGAGTCTCAGTATGTTACCCAGGCTGGTCTCAAACTCCTGGCCTCATGTGATTTCCCACCTTGGCCTCCCAAAGTGGTGGGATTACAGGCATAAGCCACCACTGAGAACTAACGTTAACAGGAAATGTTTATGGTATGTGTAAGGAAAGTTATAAAACCTTTTTGATTAATAAAGATTAGAAAAAACAAAAATTTCAGTAACAGAGAGATAGTTAATAAGGTATATCCACTCAATGGAATATATCAAAGCTAAATTGTCAGTCTGTGTAAAAATAAATATCACCTTTATACATGATAAAACAGTTTGGGTTTATATGACAGTCAAAAAGGCTAGACTGTAACTTCTTTCTCTTATGTGGATGATTGATTCTGAAGGGCAGAGGTACTAATTCAGATCACTATTTCTCAGCAATCTGGATTGAGAGATGTTATGGACTGAATATTTATATCTCTTGAAATTCATATTGTGAATCCCTAACTTTCAATATGGCTACATTTGGACATTGAGCCTCTATGGAAAAAAATTAAGATTAAATGAGGCCCTATGGGTGGGGCCCTGATCTGATAGGATCAGTGTCCTTCTAAGAAGTGACTCCAGAATGCTGTTTCTTTGCCTGCACACAAATAAGAAGTCACATGAACACATGGTGAGATGGCAGCTGCCTAAAAGCTAAGAGAAAATGTCTCAGAATGAAATCCACCTCACTAACAACTTGCTAATTGGATTTCCAGTCTCCAGAATTATAAGAAATAGATGTTTTGTGTTTACTTCATCTCGTCTGTGGTAATTGTTGTGGCAGCCTGAGCAGACCAAAACATGAGGGAAGAAGAAAGGAACCAAAACCTTCCCTCTAGATCTTGATAGATTACCCACTTGAGAATGTGGGCAATGGCAGTCACCCACCAGCCACGCTCTTAGCAAAGGCCGATCCTTGACCTTGTGTACTGAATGCCATCTTCTCATCTCCTGTAGGATGTGTCTCTTCAGCATCATCAATGTACCCCTTTGTAACAGATTTTACTACCAGCACACATTCAGAATCTGATCACCCCTCACTAACTCCTCTGCTAATATTCTGGTTCCCACACAATCATCTCTCACCTGGGCATTTTGCTATTGCTTCCCAACTTGGTTCCTTTCATTCCTCCTGGGACTACTCAATCTAGTAACAAGATTCTGTTAGAAACTAAGTCAGATTGTGTTCATCTGTGAATGTGACTTTTTATCTATATAATGGCATAAACCACAGTTCTTACATAGCCTACAAGGTGGGTCATCTGGGCCCTTGTTAGCTTTCTGACCCAGTGACCTACCACTCTTCTTGATTATTCTGCTTCAGCCACTCTAGCCTACATTGTTTTTTGCACATATCAGGAATACATTTGCTTAAATACTTTTGCATTTCCTATTTTCTCAAATACTTTTGCATTTCCTATTTTCTCTGCCTGAAACATGCTTTCTCAACATATCTCCATGACTCATCCTGTCATGTTTGTTCTGGCCATTATTTAAAAGTTGATTTTTTCCACAAGAGCTCTCCTGGCAGCTGCTGTGGGTTGAACTCTGTCCGCCCAAAAACAGACAGGCTGAGGTCTTAATCCTCTGCAGCTCAGAATATAATCTTATCTGAAAATAGGATAACTGCAGGTATAATGAATTAAGATGAGGTTGTACTGGATTAGGGTGGGTCCCTGTGCCAACGTGACTGTCCCTTATAAGAAACTGACCAGGTGAGTACAGACACACAGAGACAGCACCAACCATGGAACAATGAAGGTCAAATTATGCTGCTGCAAGCCAAGGGACATAAAAGATTGCCAGCAAACCACCAGAAGCTAGGATGAAATAGGGAAGAATTCTTAGAGGTTTTAGGGGGAACATGATCCTCCTGACATCTCGATTTCAGATCTTGGCCTCCAGAACTGTCAGACAATAAATTTCTGTTTTAAAACATGCAATCTGTGGCACTTGGTTATGGCAGCTGATCTAAAGGCCCTATCTGAAATAGCAATTCCTTGGATTCTGATCCCTCTAACCTGCTTTATTTGTCTCCTTAGAACTTGATGTCATCCATCGAATCATATTTTACTTACCTATTTTGTATAATTGATCTTACTACCCTAAACCCACCTCAAATGCCAGCAATGTGAGTTTAAGATGTTTTCCTGCTTTCATTACTTTCTTCTCAGCTTTGAAACAGTTCTTGACTTGTTACAGGTCCTTAAAGTATACTTGTTGACTGAAAGAAGGAAGATATGAATGAATGAGGGAGCAAGCCTGGTAATTGGTTCCATCTCCATGGGGAAGAGTAAGGGGTGTTTCAAAATGACATGAGTGTTTTGGAAAATTGCTCCACTTATTGTATAAAATACTCTAAGTGGAAAGAAGTGTTTCCTTTTATAAAATACTATGCAGAAATACTAAGTGTAATTTTTTGAAGAGTTTAAATGATATGAGAAATTCTATTTTATGAAAAAGGTGGTTTATGAAATAGTTTCTACAATAAAATCAAAACTATGTAAAGCAGGTATTTTTGAATAAAGAATAGATAGAAGGAAATATTCCAAAATTTCAATAATAGTGTTTTTACTTGATGGCACTAATTTGTGACAATTTTGTCTTTATTGCATATATTTTGAAGCTGAAAGAGTTTATTCTGGTACAAGAAAGATATATTTTCTTGAAATATAGAAAACTTGTAGACTTTTATCTAAAGAGGTTTTTGTTCAATTTTCAAAATTGACTTGAGAAAAATTTGGATTTAATGTAATAAAAATGCCCCTTTTCGAACATGTTTTGACTTAGTTTGTTTCTCACTACATTTGTGTACTTATTTATTTTATATATTTAAAGTATATTCTGTAGTGTTTTGCTATATATTACATTATGAAATGATAATCACAATCAAGCGAATTAACATATTCATCAACTTATAAAGTTGCCTTTGATGAGAATACTTATAATCTACTGCCTTAGTAAATTCCAAGTATATGATATTATTAACTATAGTCACCATGCTGTACGTTAGTCTCCTTTGATGAATGTCACCCCATTCCCCCCACCCATCAATGTCTGTTAACTATCTTTCTACTCTTGGTTTCTCTGAGTTAGACTTTTATGAAATCCACCCGTAAGTGAGATCACATGGTATTTGTCACTCTATGGCTGAGTTATTTCGCCAAGCATAATGTCCTCACGTTTATCCACATTGTCACAAATGGCAAGATTTCTTTCTTAAGGCTGATATTGCATTGCCTATATGTATCACATCTTCTTTGTCTATTCACCTACTGAGGGATGCTTACATTGTTTCCATATCTTAGCTATGATGAATAATACTGCAATGAACATGTCAATCACATATCTCTTCAAGATTGTGATTTCATCTCCTTTGGATATATATGCTGTAGTGGGATTTCTGGATCATACAGCAGTTCTATTTTTAAGTTTTTGAGGAATCTCTGTACTGTTTTCCATAGCAGCTGTATTAATTTGCAATCCCACCAACAATGGATAATGGTTCCCTTTTTTCCACATCTTCACTAACACTCAGTGTCTTCTTACTTTTTGATAATAACTATCCCAATATGTGTCAGGTGCCATCTCACTGTGGTTTTAATTTTCATTTCCCTGATTAACAGTGATGTTGAGCATCTTTTCATACAATTGTTGGCCTTTCATATGTCTTCTTTATACAATTGTCTATTCAGGTCTTTCACCCATTTTTAATTGGACTGGGTTTTTTTGCTATTCAGTTGTATAAATTTCTTACATAAATTGGATACCAACCTCTTATTATAGGGTTTCAAATATTTTCTCCCATTTCATAGGTTGCTTTTTTGATTTGATGTACTTCCACTTATTTATTTTATGATTCTTAAATTTCTGTACACTATGAAATTTCTTTAATGATAATTGTTTTAAAATGCTTTTATTTACCTCAGTCAACTACATGGCTGCCTTTGACTTTATATAATATCAGGGAAGAACAAAGAAGTGCAGTTGTGATAATTCCATGATCAACTTTCAAAATCATATCACAGAATTAAGCTACCAAAGTTGTCACTGTTTGTACATTCTCAGTAAGTTTAGAAGCAGAAGCATCTAGCGGATCTGCCATCTCCAGAGCCTCGCTGCCTTAACTCTTTCATTCCTTCAGCGAGATCCTGGTGAAACTGAAGGCCCTTAAGGAACAACCATTGATTCAAGAACCTCAAACAGCTAACCACAATCTATGCTAGCAAAGCAAGCAGATTATATTCTGCCTCTACCTTCTTGTTAATGTGAATTAAAGTCTCATATATATGAATTTATTTGTCAGAACCAAAATTGCGTTCACATTCAGATTCTTAAAGACAGGAATATGTCATTTTGAATTCTATTACCTCTGCATATTAGTAGATATTTGGTGATGCATGGTGATTACTCATTACATAAAAATGTCACACGTGGGTGGTACTTATTGTACTCTCATATTTAACATATATTCAAGGGGACTGGGATGTCTAACATGTGGAGAATAGTGAAATAGAAAACAAGACATGTTTCGAAATTACCCTCAATAACTAAAAAAAAAAAAAAAAAAAAAAAAAAAGCAGACAGTGCATTGGCTCATGCCTGTAATCCCAGCACTTTGGGAGCCTGAGGTCAAAAGTTCAAGACCAGTCTGACCAACATGGCGAAACCCTGTCTCTACTAGAAATACAAAGTATTAACTAGTCTCACTGGTGGAGGACTGTAATCCCAGCTACTTAGGAGGCTGAGGCAGGAGGATCACTTGAACCCAGGAGGTGGATGTTGCAATGAGCCAAGATCATGCCACTGCATTCCAGACTGGGCAACAAGAGAGAAACTCCATCTCAAAATACAGCCTTCTCAGGGTTTGGTTCATGGAAGTGAGGAATGTTTTCTCAACCGTTAATGTTGTAAAAGAGATCCAAATTACTATCAGGGAATTCAAAAGATTAAAATTTAATTAAATTAGGGAACACATACTGGTTGGCTAATTTTATTTCTAGTTTCATTGGTTATGGCCAAATTTTCAGACTTTCAATTTTATTCTATGCAAAATGTTACTTTCCCTTTCATGAAGATAGAATTAAGCCATTCAAAAATGGATACATCTGGTTACACAGGAACTTAATTCAATCATTAGGTAGTTGTTTTTTTTTTTTTTTTTTTTTTAAAGAGAGCTTTTAGGCTGTAATACAAAGAAAATTAAGCAATTAGATTAAAAGAAATTGTGATATGTTAAAATGATTTAAGCCTGCATTACAGATGTAAGAGAACACCAGGGATGATTGCTGCAGATAGTTTAGATTAGCCTTAAAATATTCTACCCATTGAAATGACAAGGAAACTAATTTTTGAATAAAGGCACAAAATGAAACTAAATATATTTTACCTCTTCCCCTACTACTTTACTTCCTTTTCCTCAATAGTCTTTTGTCTTGACACTGGCCAAGAAGGGGTCACATTTGTATGTTCAAAGAAAGTGGAACACTGGAATTTTTTTTTTTTTTTTTTTTTTGAGATGGAGTCTCATTCTGTAGCCAGGCTGGAGTGCAGTGGTATGACCTCAGCTCACTGCAACCTCTCACTCCCTGGTTCAAGCTATTCTCCTGCCTCGGCTTCCCACGTAGGTGGGATTACAGGCACCCACCACCACGCCCAACTACATTTTGTATTTTTAGTAGAGACAGGGTTTTACCATTTTGGCCAGGATGGTCTCAATCTCCTAACCTCATAATCTGCCTGCCTTGGCCTCCCAAAGTGCTGGGATTACAGTTGTGAGCCAACTCACCCAGCCTGGAACATTAGAATTTTAATTCTGTTCAGTTTTTGTAATCTTTATTAGTTGAATGTTGGCTAGATGCCCTAGACAGGGTATAAGTGTAAAAGATCAGAAAACATTACAATATATGGACAACAAATTTTATGCTAAATATAAATTTCCTCCATGTATTAGTGAGTGGTAGATTTCTGATATGAAGGACTACCTTTATTTTAGGAAGAGGCTCCCTTATTAAAGAAATAATGCAAAGATTGTAAGAAGTTTGAACTTTATGTTAAAGGGAGTGAGTGATAGCAGTAGAGCCAAATTTTAAAACTCTGAGAGGCCGAGCCCAGTGGCTCATGACTGTAATCCCATTATTGTGGGAGGCTGAGGTGGGAGGATTGCATGAGACCAGTTCAGGGACAGCCTGCACAACACAGTGAGACCTCATTTCTATAAAAAATAAACAATTAGCTAGGCATGATGGTACATGCCTATAGTCCTAGCTATTCAAGAGGCTGAGGAGGGAGGATTCTTTGAGCCCAGTAGTTTGGGTTTGCAGTCAGCTATAATCAGGTCACTGAACTCTAGCCTAAAAAAACAAAAATAAAACCTAGGAGAGGTGTGACTGCAGCCTGAGTAGCCAGTTAGACCACTGTGTAGTACATTTTGAGGCGGTATCCTGACAGCTATCCTAAAGCTTCACAGAGAATACAGCAGTTATTATAAAGAATAACAATCAACAAAATATACAGAATCACTCCATGTTATCGGCTCAATACTCTCTATTTTCCTGCCTTGACTTTCACAATTCTCCACTTCATCCTTCCCCATATTTTAAACTCAGCTTTCCATCTGCCTTATGTATCAGTATAATGAAAACATAAGACTTTCTTGGGCTTTTGTTTTGGGTCTCACTCCAGATTTAATTTTTAACATTTTTTCTTGCTATGGAAAATTCTTGAGTTACCATCTATTTGGAAATAATTTTTCATGGCTCTCTCATGTTCCTGTATGTCTTAATAAATGAGACACTGATTTCCCCTCACTTTGGACATCTTTTCAAGTATGTTTTTACAGCAAAATATCCTTGGAAACTATAGTATCTTCCTCCAGAGCAAAGGGCAGGTTAACTTACAGTCTTGAGAGATAGAGTTAATGCCTTTCACTGGAGCAAGGAACAAAGGAGGCAGGGTTAGTGTCCATTATAAAAGGTGCAGATTTCTGAAGTTTAGGATTCCATTCATGTAATGCAACCTACCATTTGCATATATCTATCCAGGCCCTTTTGTGTCACCCCATGAGAGTCAGGAGCAAGGGGAATTGAGGCAAATATGATAATGTTCGTGGCGTTTGCTGTGTTATGAGTAACAGTCCTTTGTCTCTGACTGAGGAATGCTCTATCTTTTGTCATCATCCTTGAGTCTGCGGCAGGGTAACTGGTGTGCTTGCCAGCAGTGTAAAATCTCAGACTACCTTTTTTATATCTTGCATTTTATTTAGTTAGCTTTATTGAGATATAATTCAACATTATAGAGGTTAAAATTAAAAGGATTTTAGTGTATTCACAGAGTTATGCAACCACCACCACAATCTAATTTTTGCATATTTTCATCACTTCAAAAATATATCTTGTAACCGTTAGCCATCTTCACCCTATCTCCCTTTCTTCCCACCCCAATGTAACTTTTTCTATGTATAGCTGCCTATTGGACATCTCATATAAATGGACAGAAACAGGAAATTAAAATAATTTGAATAAGTGAATTCAAATTAATTCATTGAGAATAGAGAGGGAAAAACAGAGGCAAAAATTGAATTTTGGAAAGGTAGATTTTACAGAATTTTGTGATAGAGAGAAAATGAGAGGTAGAAAACCAAAGCTGACTCCTATGTTCTAGGCCAGGTGAGAGAGGGATGAAATAATTGGAAAGAAAACAGTATGAGAAGAAAGAACAGAAACCTGGTAACAACGTGAAGAGAGACAGTAAGCACTAGAGTTCTTCTTCAATGAAAGGGATGGCTTTGAAACCTTGGAAAGAACAGCTATACGCAGTTTTTAATGATTTTGTGGTTTGATTTTCATTTCCTTATCCTCAAATCTTTGGTAAAAAGAGTTTTAAAAACAGGATTATGCTTATTGTTACTTCACAAAACAACACTTTGCTCATTCTTTAAACAAAAGAGATAGAAGAGTAGGGATAAGCAAGATGACAAGAGAACTGGATTGGGAAATGGAATTCTGGAGTGACTGCCTAGAGAGTGTATGTACCATTCTTACTTAGAAGAAACTTTAAACATATTGAGTACAGAACAGGACTAGCATTGTGTGGCATGTGGGTTCACATAACTTTCCTTGGATATTAAATACCAAACATAAACTGCAGAAGCCTGGGTGACTCGGGTACAATCATAATACGAATGCATTTTTTGTTAGTTGTTCCTTTGATCTACCCAAATATTAGTCTGGAACTGAGGGGAGTAGTCTGAGAGATTTAACTCACCAACTCACTGGGAAGGAGTCAACATTGATGAGAATTTCCAGAAAGGAATGGAGCTCCAGAAGAGGGAAGAGTTGGTGCTAAGTGAATACCAATCTTTCAATGATGGATAAACAAAGATGAATTAGAGGGTTTATTTAGGAGAAGTGAGAACAAGAAAGTTATGAAATAGCCTTTATGAAAACAAGGATGTATGTGTGTATATCTGAGAAGTAGGAAACAAGGATGTGTGTGTGTGTTTGTGTGTATTATTGAATGCCGATAGAATATTCTCTACGGTATCTGTTTCTTTTTTGCAGCAGGTGGGAGAATGGCTGGGATGGGTATTGAATTATAGTTTTCTCTGGAATATACCTTTGACTTTAACTTCTTTTCACAAGACTAGATGCTTTCTGAAAGTATCAGACAGGAATCCTGTCATTATTAACTAGTATTTATTACATCCTCATTATGCCCATAAGCACTTTATGTATATGAATAGTTCTCAGCTGGGGAGACTTTGACCCCCAGGGGACATTTGGCAATATCTGAATCTTTTCGGGGTTGTCACACCTGTGTGGGGATGCTGCTGGCATATAATGAGGGTCCAGAAACGTTGCTAAATATTTTATGGACAGAGCCTGCAAAAAGGAATTTTCTAGTCCCCAATGCCAATAGCACTGGGGGTGAGAAATCCTGATAAGAAATGCAAGGTTTTTTTTTTTGTTTTGTTTTTTGTTTTGAGACGGAGTTTCACTCTTGTTACCCAGGCTGGAGTGCAATGGCACAATCTCGGCTCACTGCAACCTCTGCCTCTCGGATTCAAGCAATTCTCCTACCTCAGCCTACTGAGCAGCTGGGACTATAGTCTGTGCCACCATGCCCAGCTAATTTTTGTATTTTTTTTTTTAGTAGAGATGGGGTTTCACCATGTTGACCAGGATGGTCTCCATCTCTTGACCTAGTGATCCACCCGCCTCGGCCTCCCAACGTGCTGGGATTATAGGTATGAGCCACTGTGCCTGGCCAAGAAATGCAAGTTTTAATACTTCCAGAATCACTTTGAGATAGGCAACTTTTATTACTTCTTTCTTTCAGATGAGGGAACTGGGCCATGATGATTTTGAGCAACAACTTTTAGTAAAGGGTAGAGCCTAGATTTGGATGGAAGTAGTGTGACTCTTGAGCATGTGTGAAGTCCTATGTTCTATTATCTTTGTAAATTACCCCTATATGTGTATAACCAACCCCTGCTACAGCAACACACCTTATTTGCATTAACTCAATCAAAAAAAAACCCCATATTTATTTAAAGACATCCGTTCCCACCAAGACAGTATGCTTAGAAGCATTGGAATATCCATTCTTCTTACTCTGCATAGAAAGGAAACACAGCAACTTAGAGTTGCTCTTGGGTGCTAGGAGCAATAGTGCATCCTTTATTTATGAGCTGTTATTTTATGGCATACTTATTTATTTTTAAAGCATATTGGTTTATCTTTTTCAAGTTTAGGATTCAATGAAGGGAGAATTTTCATATAAGCAGAGGCAATTTTTCTCTCTAGTGCAGAAACTTATATGTATACACATTAGAAACTCTACTGGCTCAGCCTTTTAAGGAACACATTTTAGTTGTGGAGATGCAATTCATAATAGCTGAGGAAATCTCATTTTAGCTCTAAGTTACCATAAGCACCACTTGGACTGCTATAGAAGCACTCTCTGGAGAAAAATTTACTATTTTACCTGTACTAAGTACTTAGTGTTTTTAAGAGATCTATGATGCTTTCATTCCAGATTAATTTAAAGTAATGATTGCAGTGTACTCAATCTCTTTCTATGTATGGCAGAATTTGAAGGTTGTCTTCCCCCTCACCAAGAATATTTTATTTCCCCATGCAATTACCAGTTTTTGGCTGAACTTTTTGTTTTATAGGCGGAAAGCAATACATTATATGTCTTAAGTCCTTCTGCTTAAATATTATGGAAGAATAGGCCCTCACCATATGGCTTATTATGTGTATTGTAAAGTGTTCCTTAGAGTAAAAAGGTTATATTTATTCTGATATATGTCCTTTACCTGTTTCTTCCTCCTTCCCTTCCTTCCTCTGTCCATTTCTTCCTTCTTTCATTCCTTCGTTCTCTTCTTTCTGTCTCTCCCTACACTCCACTCACCTCCTTCTCCTTCCCTCATAGTCTTAAAAGTACTTGCTCTTTCAAAATCAAATGGGCTAGTCTGAATATGCTATTAGAAGTTCCGGATTTTAAAAATTAGCTATTCACTTAACAGCATTTTATTTATCAGAAAAAAAATTTACCTTTCCTAAAAGAAACTATAGCAAGTGAGAAATTACCAAATGATTGAAATTTTAGTTTGGCTATGCATAGTGAGTACTCTGATGTACACTGGGACATATTCTAAAGACAGCATGTGTATGAAATCATCTATGTCAAATTAGCATTGAGAATTTGTTTAAACAGAACAAAGACCTCTAAGGTCTTTTAGTGATTTTGCTATTCTTTACACAAAAGCCTTTTCTCCTTCAGTACAAACACACACAACAGTAAAAACCTATAAAATCCTTTTCTATTCTAGTGGCAATCAAAAAAGAATCATTGTGATAAATTTGATAACAAATAGAAAACACATTTTTACTTTCAATAAACCTGATGTTGTAAATGAATAAGAACTGTTTTTGTTTCCTGTTATACTACTAGATGCTTCTATAATCTGTCCATTTGCCCCGATTAGAACTCAAAAAATTATCTTTGTTTTCTTCCTTAACCCCACAGGTATTCAGTGATCATAGCCAGTTTTTCTTTTCTTTTCCTCTTTTTTCTTTTCTGAGTTAGGATCTCTCTTTGTCTCCCAGGCTAGAGTGTAGTGATGATCATGGCTCACAGTTGGGAATTTGGGCATAAGCATTGCGTGTAGAGAAGGAAAATCTATAACCAGAGTAAGCATCTATTTCAGTAAGGACAAAATGCTACCCTTCTATGACAGAAGAGACCTAATTTCATTAATTTGTCAGCAGGTAGCTGGCTGACCACCCACAAGAATCGCTCCATACAAGAGATCAGTGTTGTTCTCTGTGGCTGGATTGGACACTCATCAGTGTCAGCCTTGTTAAGTGAAAGTCCATGATGCTGAGCACATGCATATCCTCCATCCCTTCCACTATGACCACTTTGTTCATGAACCCACTGAGCAATGACAATGTGGCTGGAGAAGGAGGCTGACTGGTTTCCACAGAAAGGGTCATTTTAATTACTTGATTATTAAACTATTTCTCTGTTGAGATCACCCCTTGGTGAGCACTTACATGGGATACAAATATAGGAACATTTTTTTACCAACATAACTCTTCCTCAAATGTACCCATTACCAATTTTCCGATCATATTTCCTTCAAGTCCCTGATCATCCAGCCAAACTATTGGCTACAGTTTATTGATCAGCATATAATTGAATATTTGGCTATGTCTCTTTTCAAACGAAGTAAACAACTAGGTATACCATTTGAAATTTTGCCCATCAGAAGGATTTCCCTTCACTACAGTCCATCAGGGATGTCCCACAGAGTGGCTGCAGGGCTACAGTTGTCACTTTTGAGTGGTAACTGCATATCATGCAGAATCAACTGTAAACAAGGCCAAAGTCTTCTATTCCTTACTCTACTGATGCTAGAGTACTCCCCATGAGGCCACAGGTTCAGGGTGAGAAATAGAAAGCATTATAACCAGAGTGGAGACCATGGGCATTTAGGCCATCGCTATAAGCTGGATGACTGTCCCCTAAAATCCCATGGTGAAATTTGATCCCAATATTGAAAATGGGGCCAAACGGGAGGTATTTGGGTCATAGGAGCATATCCCTCATGAATGGCTTGGTGCTGCTCTCATGGCGATGAGTTTTAACTCTTAGTTCCTGAGAGATCAGATTGTTAAAAACTGGGTTCCTCAGTTTCTCTCTCTTGATTTCTCTCTTTTCACATTATCTCTGCACATGCTTGACTCTCCTTCCCTTTCCACTATGAGTGGAAGCCACCTGAAGCCCTCACTAGATGTAGACCCTGGTGCCATGCTTCTTGAATAATCTGCAGAACTGGGAGCTATATAAACAAACCTCTTTTCTTCATGAATTACCCAGCTTTAGGTCTTCCTTTACAGCAACACAAATGGACTAAGACAGTCATTTCTCTATGTACTTTTGCCTTCAGGGCCTGCTTAGGCCTGATCACACACATATCACTTTTGTTTGAGGATGGAATGTGGCTGTTCAACTTTATGGCTTGGTGTGTCAGAAAATACCCAGTTCACAAAGAGCAGCTCAGGTTACATGAGCAGCTCAGGTTACATGGTGGCCCATGGTTAAGCATTTATTTTCTATTGAGGACCAGTAGAAGGTCAAGGGCTGTTTCTCAAAAGAAAAGTAGTTTTTCTGGGGAGGGTGTCAGGGCTTTGCTTCAAATCCTATCAGAGCCTTCCAGATAGCCCATCTTTCACTGATACTTTAAGCATCATTGGATCTACTCGATCATACAGCTCAAGTGACAGAGCAGCTTGTACAGCAGGTGAGACTTGTTAGAGTCTTTCCCTATTCTGGGCCTTTGCTCAAAACTAGAAGCTTGTCAGGTTACTCAGTAAATGGGCCAGAGTAACACACCTGAACAAGAAATACGCTGCCTCTGAAATCCAAATCGGCCCACTTGCCACTGTGTCTCTTTTTTGGTTGCAGGAGGAACCAAATACAACAACTTATTCTTTACCTTAGAATAAGTATCTTGACATTTTCCACACCACTGGATCTGTCGAAATTTCACTGAAGTAGAAGGCCTCTAAATTTTTGTTGCATATATTTCCCACTCTTTGATAAGCAAATCCCTCACCAGTAAGACCAGAATAGTTGTCATGTGTTGCTCACTAAATCCAATCAGCATAATTCCATCAATATAATGAACTAGCATAATATCTTGCTGAAGGAAAAGAAGATCACCATCCCTGAAAACTGAATTATGACATAGGACTGGAAAGTCAATATACCTTAGAGGCAGGACACTGGAAGTATATTGCTGGCCTTGCCAACTGAAATCAAACTGCTTCTGGTGATCTTTATTAACAGGTATCAAAAGAAAAAAGAAAAAAAAGAAACACATTTGCCAGGTCCATACTGCATACCGGATATATGTTAATTTGTTTAAGCAAAGAAACCATATCTGATAGAGCAACTGCAATTATAGTCCCTACCTGGTTAAGCCTACATTTTCATTCTGCAAGATCCATCTGGCTTTTGCAAAGGCCGGATAGTATAGTTGAATGGAGATGTGGTGGGAATCATCATCCCTGCCTCTTTAAAGTAAATTTTGGTGGTAATAATTTCTGTAATCCATCCTGGAATATAGTATTGCCTTTTTTAAAAATATTTTTCTAGGTAGAGGGATTTTTTTTTTATTGGTCTCTACTTGGCCTTTCTGACCATGACAGCCCTCACTCCACAGGAAACCAGTGTGAGTATACTGCCAGCTCCTGAATATATCCATTCCAATTACACCTTCTGGAACTGAAGACATAAACACAGAATGAATTGAGTTACCTGCTAGACCTACTGTGCAATGAAACTGAGCTAAAACTTCACTGACCACCTGACCTTCCTAAATTCCTATTCTGGTTTATAGGCTACAGTGATGTTTTGGGTCTCCTGGAACTGGTGTCATTTAAGAGCCAGCATCTGGTATGTCCTGAAAGGTTTATTTCCTTTTTTCAGTACACAGTTGCCTTTGTAAAATATCATAGGTACCTGTGGAGAAGGGCAGGATAATGCTGACAGTATAAATTTTTGATAGTGTATCAGAATCCTTCCTTATAGGTCCCTAGCCTCCCCTTCATTCAAGGGGTTCTGAGTCTGTAAACAGGTCCAAGACCTCATCAAGGGGTCATGACTTGATTTTTTTTCTTTTTTGAAATCTGTGGTCTGTCAAAAATGACACTCTGTTTTCATGATTTGGGTTAGAATTGTGTTCACTTGACTTAGAACGTTTTGCATATACAGATCAAGTTAGACTTTAGTAGGCTTCCTATCTATTTGACTAATTGATTATTGTAGGAATACCATAATCAATAAATAAATGTCATAGGTCTGCACAAGTCAGACTATCTGATTGCTGCTTTGCCTTTGCTGTCCATTACAGTAATCATGCCCAGCTTGCCTTCGACCATTGAGTGCCTGCCTCCACTTACATCCAATACTTTTATTACTCCCAGAATAGAATTATTCCAGTTGCATTTAGG
The DNA here is from genome assembly GCF_049354715.1 of Callithrix jacchus. Lineage (NCBI taxonomy): Eukaryota > Metazoa > Chordata > Mammalia > Primates > Cebidae > Callithrix > Callithrix jacchus. Next base: position 101,821,139 of record NC_133504.1, on the reverse strand, counting down.
TTTCCAAATTGAATGGCTCCATTTCCTACTACAGTTGACCCTTGAACAACATGGGTTTGAACTGTGTGGGTTCACATATATGCATATTTTTTCAATATATAATTTGCCCTCCATTATCTACAGGTTCAACATTAACAACCAAATATAATTGTAAACACAGTATTCATGGAATGTAAAACCCGTATATACAGATGGCCAAGTTTTTATATCTAAGGGATTCTGCAGGGTTGAATGCAGGACATTAGTATATGCAGATTTTGGTATATGCAGGAAGTCCTGGAACAAATTCCCTATGTATACCAAGGGAAAACTGTGTAAGATATTGCCTACAGAAAAAAAGCTCTTTAAGGATTCTGGGACTCTTTCCACAAATTTATTTCTTACAGTATCAGGGAAAAATGTTTTCCTGACCCTTCCTGTGTGGGTGAGCGTGTTTTAGTTGATAAATTGCTCTAACATAACAATCCTCCTAAGCCTTTGCATCTTTACATTAAATCAAGGCAAGTCAGGCATTTCTAATTTTCTCATGGTGGGCCATCTTTTGGTCCATGTTTCAGCCAAGTAACCAAGAAAAATGTTAAAGCCCTTTCTAACTCCCTGAGCTACAACATTAAATGCAGCATATTTCCTTAGTGAGCCCATATCAACATTGAACTGATCCAGCTTTATGCTCATTCAACCATTGTCTATACCCTTAGCAACCGTCCTGCACATATTCTCCAGATTTACATCTATATAAATTAGAAAATTCAAGTAGTACTTTTGGAGTATGGTGTACCTCCCAAATGGGCCACATTTCATTCCTCACCTTTATGGGTCTGCTGGGTTTGAATCTAGTTACAGGTCCAGAAGCAAAGAGGGGTGTTAGGTGTAGGTCCTGAAGACAATCAGCCTTTTCTCACATAGAAACTACTTTTGGTGAGGCCATGAAGTTTCCCTAAGCAATGGAGGATTAATCTTAGATGAGGGTAGAAAGGCTGCTACTACCGTGAATGGGAAGGCTGTTTCCACTGGGGCAGTGGAGACTTCTTCCACTGGCAAAACAGACTTATCAAATTTTAGGGGCTCAATATCCTCAGCTTCATCACAACTTCCTACATGTCTCCACTTCAATATATAGGATTCCATTCTTTCCCAATCAATATCTTCATTTTAACAGTAGACATCTTGTAGGGCTGGGAGTTCAACTTGAACTGTAACTTAGCTGGTCACAAGATGAGACTGTACCATTAATTTTCAGCAATCTCAGCCCTGTGTTTACAAGAGATATGGGTCTTGTTAAAGGCACACATAGAAGCACACACATTTTTTTATCTATCAGATGGGAATGACAATGCCCTCTCATGAAGTTGCTGTGAGGAATAAATGAGATAATCTGTGCAGAGGAGTAATCACAAACTCGACATGTGGTTGCTGTTCAATCATGTTACAAATTATTACCATTTTTGTACATACAGCACATTACCATTACACATACAGCACTTTTGCTGGGAATTTGAATTCCTGAGTTCATTTTCTTTCATCACTTTGTCCAGCAACATTAGTAGCAAGCAATCAATCAACATCATAATATTCATTAGCTTTCCAAAAATGTTTAAAAGTAACACATGCACAGTCACCCAGCTTCATAAGTCATTGACTAGGAGTATCCAATAGAGATATTTTGCATATGTGTAGTACAATTCTAACCACGGACTACAAGGACTCTCTTTACTACTAAAAATAAGGTCATTAGCAGACTTAAATCTAATAAGATTATAGAGACAATTCCAGAACCCCAAAACCAATTCAAAAAACTCATTCTATTCCTCTAGAACCAATCCTGTTACGAACATCTGCATTAGTCAGGGTTTTTCAGAGAAACAAAACCAATAGAATGGATAGACAGACTGATAGATCAAAAGAGATCTATTATAAGGTGATGACTCACATAATTATGAAAGCTGAGAAGTCCCATGATCTGCCTTCTGTAAGCTGGAGACCCAGAGAAGCTAGGGGTGTGTAGTTCAAAGGCCTCAGTATCAGAATGCTGATTCTGTGGAATCCAGTCAGGGTCTGAAGGCCTGAGAATAAAGCACACAAAGCGAAAGATTGATAGCTCAGCTCCAGCAGTTAGGCAGAGGAAGAATGTCTAACCTTCTGCTTTTTAGTTCTATTTGGGCCCTAAGTGGATTGGCTGATGCACACCCACATTGGGGAGGGCTGTCTGTTTTATTCAAATGCTGTTCTCTTCTGGTTAACACCCTCACAGAAACACCCAGTTTGATTAGATACATAGGGATCTTGTGGCTCAAACTGACACATGAAATTAACCATCAGTGTTTCTTTAGCATTTATTTGCATGGTTTTCACTCTTGGGTTGATACCTGATTTGTGTTCTATAATTTTCTACTGAAAATTGTATCATGGATAATAATTTCATTGGATTGATGAACCATGTTTAACCATATTCCCATAGGATTTAAAGCACTTTTAAGAATATAATGTTTTATATCCACTGCTAATATAATCTATGGATTTTATCCTGTTAAGACATCTGCTAGAAAAAGAGGTGGTTCCATGAGGGTGCAATTTGCTATTTCTAAGCATATGGGAAACACAATTTTGTAATTAATAGCTTGGTTATAGGTTGAATTGCACCCCCTCAAAAAATATATGCTGGAGTCCTAACAGGCAGTACCTCTGAATGTGACTTCATGTGAAACAAGGTATTTACAGAGGTAATCAAATCAAGGTGAGATCATTTATGAGCCCTAATCCAATATTACCGGTGTCTTTATATAAAGAATTTGGACACAGACACACAGAGGGAGAATGTCATATAAAGATGAAGGCAGAGATTGGGATGATACATCTGCAAACCAAGGAACACCGAAGATTGCCAGCCAACCACCGGAAGCTGGGAGAGAGGCCTGGAGCAGATTCTCTCTCACAGCCCTCAGAAGGATCCAACCCTGTCAATACCTTCATCTTGAACTTTCAGCTTCCAAAACTGTGAGACAACACATTCTGATTATTTAAGCCCCCAAGTTTGTTGTGTGCTGTTACAGCACCCTAAGAAACTAATAAATGTATCCAGATAATGAATGGCACATACCCTTTGTTAATAGGTGGGATCAGCAATACTTTCAGTACTCTGAGAAATAGTTGCCAGTAAGGGACTATTTCAATGTTTATGTACAAATAAATAAATATCCTAATATCTATATTAGGAAAAATACCTGTGTGAAAGAAAAGAGAGAGGGAGCCAGGTAAGCCTAGAGCAGCTGAGTAAGTCTAGGAGAGCCATCAGATCACCGTGCAAGTTTAATACTGGATGAAGGGAAGATGGGGATGACAATAGAGGGGACATATCCTAAACTGCCCTGCTAAGGAAGGTTCAGTTTTCCAAAGACTTTGTGGTGTTGTTAAGCCAAAGTCAGCTGTCAGGGATCGCTCAGGTCCTCCAGGAACAGAATTGGCATTGTTATCCCTGCCATACTCAATCAGTGTTTGTGAGTAGCTGTGGCAGGCACATGCTCAGCTCAAATGAGGTGATGGATTTCCAAATGCAGTTTGGGACCCTTGGTCAAGTCCATTCCCTTAACGGGGAGGTCTGCAAGGTACATTCTCACAGTCCCTAGAGATGCTCCTCAAGTGAGTGAAAAACTGGTATGGAATTCAATCCTTGAAAGAAAATGAACCAAATGAGAATACTATCCAAGAATTGAAGACATTCACTCATCTAGAGTGTAGGTCACCTGGGCTGTGAAAATAAATCAATTCTAACATGAAAAGGCTGAAAAAAATAAAACAGTTTATTACTCATGGGGCAGTTTTAATGACAGGAAAGTTGGAGTTGGGGTTGAGGAAGTCGCTTTCTGATGCTCCATACAAACAATGAGAGATGCAGGTAACATCTTCATCATCTTTAACAAGTGGCTTCCATGTTTGTTCTGGGATGGGGGTTGTGGTCACCACCCTGGTTAGCTGAAAGGAGAAAATATGGAGTGCTGTATGTGGGAAGACTTATGGTCAAGGCCTTAAAATGGCACAAGCTTGTTCCACTCCCTTTCCATTGGCTGAAATTCAGTCATTTGCCCCTGCCCAACTGCAAAGCAGGCTGGAAAATATATTTAAGTTTTGCACCCAGGAAGAGAGGAGAATGGATCCTGGTATACAGCTGACCACTTATACCATACCTGGAAAAGACCAGATGTCAGTATCTGTGACCTCAGTTAAAAAGAACTCCAAAAGAGTAACTGCAATTCTTAGTTTTATCCAGCTGTTTGACATTATGCAAGTACAGAAAATGGTCACTAGGTAATGCTTTTAGGATTAAAGGTATCTACAATATATGGCCACACATCACTATAAAGCAAATAAATTAAGCATATACTGAGGGTATTATTACAATTCCATGTTTCACAATTGAATAATGTCCCCCCCTGTTTTATAAATGAAAAAATGCAATTAAGTATTCTAGAAATAGAATTACAGATTGCCCAAATGAAAATGTATGGAGTTGGATAAATCCAACATGTTTAATCAGTCCTATAAATAAGTTCCTCTTTGGGTTTGTTTTACAGGCTTCTGAGAGTATATTTTCAGGCTTATCTTTTTTTAGATTATCTGTATTCTCAGTGTATATTCATAGCCTTGTAATAAAAAAGTTACAGAAGACTAAAAGGGTACAAATTATATTTTTAGGAGCAAAACAATACAAATAATAATTAGGAATAAATGAGGGCTAATACCAATAATACTAATCTTTCTTTAAAAGAATAAAGTAATACTAATCAAGTTGAGACAAGCATCAAAGTTCATCAGGTGCCTTATGAACTACTTCTCCCTAATTCCTACCCATATTTGCCTAACTTACACAACAAGTATTCTGCCAAAACAACAGCCCACCATTCGCACTGAAGCCATCTGAAATAAGGCCTAAGATCATCAGTGTGGTCCACATCCTCAGTGCACCTAGATTGGAATGCCAACTGTGCTACTAATTATCTGTATGACCTTGGAAATATGCAATGTCTCTAAACTCTCTAAACTTCAATTTCTTGATCTATAAAATCAGAATGACAATGCCTTCTCATAAAGTTGCTGTATGGAATAAATGAGATAATCTGTGCAGAGTAGTTATGATAAACTTGACATGGTGGCTATTCAATCACATTACAAATTATTAGCATTATTTTAATATTACAAAACATCTTTGGTAAAACTTTCTACTCACCTAGAGAAAACAGTGCTCAGAAAACAGTTATTAGTTTATACAGAAATGTTTTAAAGTTTAATTTTTCTCTTAATTTAAGAGTTTGAGTCTTCTGTTTACATTATGAGGAAAAAGGCTTAGATTTCGCAGGGGCCTACTGGGTTTTATCCTATGCCCTGTGAAAGCCAAATGCTGCCTGCTTTCCAGCTTCATTTTTTTGAAAACTTTGTGAAAACCAGATTAAATCCATGCCCTTTACTTACTTACTTTACCACTGGTTCCAACAGTCAACCCTACTCCCTCCTGTTAGACCAAACTTGCGTCTTAGCAAGGGCTGCCAATTGACTGCAGTTGCCAAGGCCCAGCTTTTGAAACCACTCATTTATTGGAGGTCTTCCTTAGGTTGTCTGCTCTGCCTTCAGAGTGAGCTGTATCAATTATTCCAATGCCTTCCACATAAATTGATTTCTTTTTACCATTTTATGAGAGACATAATTTCGAATTAGGTTATTTATATCTAAGTGATATTACTTTATTATCATAATTATTATTTTTTCTGGGATAATTTCTTCCTGTATTTAGTTTCTTAAAAATATATATCAGATTTAGTAATATCTCATGTATGAGAATATATCCATAGGATAAATGATGATAAACCCATGTCTGGTCACCCCATGTTGTAATGATTATAATAAACAGTGAGACTATGTTCTAACTTTGATATATTTTTTTGATAAAAAATTTGAGTTGGAAACACAAAATGACATGTAATTTTCAAGTCCCCCTTTCAAGTATGTTACACATATTATAAAATAAAAATACATCTGCCCCTTATAGGGTATATTTATTTTAACATTACTTCACCTTAAAACTGCTCACGCTTTCATTTGAGGAAAAAGAAATGCTGCTTCATGAAAATATTTGTCTTTGTGAATCATATGAGTATTAATTATTTCATCTGACCTTTCATTTTTGCTTTTCCATTTCACTACCATGTGCCTGGTATTATATTAGGTATTGGTAATTCAGTAAAGAAGGAAGAAACTGTCTATGTTTTCAGAGAGTGTACATTCTAGCAGTCCATGAAGCTCAAATAACTATCTTTAAGTGGAACATGTTTACCTATGGGATCATTCATACCTTTATCACTTGATTATTGAACATCTATCTATGTCATCTGCACTATTTCCTAAGTTAGTAGAATGCAGTAGTCAATAAGGAAATGAATTACAATTTTTGAAGCCATTCTAGACAAACCCCAATTGTTCACCAGCATGCAATGGAACAGGACCTCAGCCATCCAGAAGTAGGGGATTGGAGCTATGGAAGCAGGACCATCTCTTCCACAGATTCTTCTGCTAAATGGTCTTGTACTGTACTCACCTGTGCTCTCCTTTCTCCCTATCACTATTCTTCCACTTGTGATTTAAGATAATGTCAACATGAGGCTTTCTTCCCATCTCAGTACCTCTGCAGCCATTTTGTTTTGTTTTGTTTTGTTTTGTTTTGTTTTTGTTGTCTATAGCCATTTTGGTGTGGGGGAAAATACTCTCTGATGCAAATGCCTGATTCTTTTAGTCCTGTAAACGTTGTTTAAACACCACACCAAAGGCGCAGCGGCTCACGCCTGTAATCTCAACACTTTGGGAGGCCAAGGCGAGCATATCACCTGAGGTCAGGAATTCAAGGCCAGCCTGGCCAACATGGTGAAACCCCGTCTCTACAAAAATTCAAAAATTAGCTAGGTGTGGTGGCATGTGCATATAATTCCAGCTACTTGGGAGGTTGAGGTAGGGGGATTGCTTGAACACAGGAAGGGGAGATTGCAGTGAGCCAAGATCTCGCCATTGCACTGGAGGCTGGGTGACAGAGCAAGACTCTGTCAACGTAGAGCAAGACTCTGTCACTGTAAAACAAACACACACACAAACACACACACATACACACACACACACACACAAACATAAAACACCACCAAAAACTGGAATGGGAAAGAGAGTCTCTTTCAATGCCTAGATAATAATCTCATCTGCTACATTGCCACTTATGAACATGAGAGGTGAGGAAAACTCATTAATGGACATCCTTCTAAGTGTTAAGCAAATAAAAAGAAAAGAAAAAGTCTGTGATTATTATGTAATCCTAGATGACTCATTATACTTAACTAAAAGAGAACATGAATCTCAAAGAATAATGAGAATTAATTGTTGAGAGTGTCCACAAATTAAGAACTAGATGTACTTAAAATGAACCTGGTCTTGATTGTTTTAAAAAGATCAGTGGGGAATCATGCAAATGGAGAATGCTATATTGCTAGTATTTAAAACTGATGTCAAGAACTCAAAGACAGCTCCAACCCCTTAAAAGCTTTCCATTACAACTCGAAGTATTTGCCCATATGATTTCAAAGCTATGAAAATTCAGACTTTAGTAACCTGACAAATAACTTTGATTCTCAGCATATAACATCCATTTGACTGTAAGTTTTCTATAAAATTCACATTGAAGAAAACCAGCAAAAACAGATTTCTGATAATCACTTATTTTTGATTTGGGTAGATTCTAACTTTGGAAAAATATATTTTCAAGAAATGTTGAAATGGTATCACATTAGTGACAGCACATATTAAATTTTGACACAGAAATACTATCTTATTTTTCTAACTCTGGACTTACATACAAATTAAGTATGTGTGTTTTATACCAATGATAAGATTATTCTTATTATTGAATTCTTTGTTTCAATTTGACAGCAAATTGGTACAGCAGATCTAATGAAACAAAGTGATAAAGATTTTCCCTCACACTCTTTCTTTCTTTATTCCTTTCAGAACTGGTGAGGAACTGTGTCCACATACTATAATTGTTCTCTAATTGTTCATCTTTGTAAAAAAAAATAGAAAATTAAATAAGAACAACCTTTTGGTGTATAGTTTTTAATTTATAAGAATTGGGACTCATTGTTAGGTCCAAGATGAAAGGGTACCACAGTTGGCACTTAAAGCTGACACGGATCTGGGGAGCCAGTGACATTGCATCTCTGTTAATGATTTCACCTCTTGCACTGTGTTCCACCAAAGGAAACACAGCTTTCAGCTTGAAGTATGTGGAGGGAGGAAAGGAACAATTCAACCTAAGCCCTAAAGAAAAGCTCTGTAGGTTGTGCTAAGCACGGAGCAGAGAAATGGCCCCATTAGTTTCTGCATGGGCTGCTCACTAGACTAGTTTGAAGTGGAGTTGCATTGACGCCTTGCCTCTAGGCATCCTTTCCTTAACCTCAGGATGAACTGCTACTATGATTTTTAAAGACTTTTTAAAGAGAAATTACAAAAAGTACCATTTGTTTCTTTTTGTAATTGTTCAAAGAGAATTGTTCAAGAGAAACAAATGGAAGACACTAGGGAAGTGACTTAAATTAGCTGTGCTGAACCGACCATAGTGATGTTCAGGAAAATAGACAAGAAGAGAGATTAAATATCTGCTTTATTTAAATTCAGCAGGAAGAAAGAGCCCTACATTTATAAAATGTTTCCCTGGAAACATTAATCTCAAGAAAAAAAGTTCTTCCTTGGGTCATTAATTCTTAAATGTTAAAATGAGTTAAGAAATAGAAAACTGTAACATATACACGCATACATAGATACATGTTAACACATATGTTATCTATATGTATATGCATGTTATTCACATACATATGCACACACTCTCATACATCTCTGAATTCATCACAACTTACTTCCTGTCCCATTACGGTGCTGAGCAAATTATACCAGCAGCAGCACCATAGATTGTTATTAAGTCATTCAATACATTCCTTTGCTGAAGAGAAGTTGTCCTCTATAACATATTTTTCAATCCTTTCCTCATTTCGTGTTTAAATTACTCAGCCACAGGGGATGTGAAGATAACCCTTGGGTGTTCATAGGCTGACATGGTGGCGTATACACGGTGCTTTAACATGTTTAACCTAAATTTACTTTTACTCAATTTTATGTTGCTGTGTTTCCAGTTATGCCTTATTTCTACTATTTTAAAATCATTTTTAGCACAATCATTATTTTTGCATCTATGAAGAGAGGTTGTAATTACAAGAGCAATCTACATGATCTTTTTTTTTTTTGCTTGTTATACCTACCAAAGTCTTTGTGTTATTTCATTATAAAACAACCTCTTAGCCTCTTAGTCATGGTTTCTGATTTGGGTAAACTATTCACTATTTTACAATTATTAGTCAAATATTTTATTCTCATAGCACTTTAAAAGCAAGCCTTATTTTAGAACTCTTTCTGATCCTGACATTCAGAAATTCACATACAGTTAAGTGATTGGTGTTCATAGGAGATAAAAGTTTAAATATTAGGGCTGGGTGCGGTGGCTCACGCCTGTAATCCCAGCACTTTGGGAGGCCGAGGTGGGTGGATCACGAGGTCAAGAGATTGAGACCATCCTGGTCAACATGGTGAAACCCTGTCTCTACTCAAAATACAAAAAATTAGCTGGGCACGGTGGCGTGTGCCTGTAATCTCAGTACTCAGGAGGCTGAGGCAGGAGAATTGCCTGAGCCCAGGAGGTGGAGGTTGCGGTGAGCCAAGATCGTGCCATTGCACTCCAGCCTGGGTAACAAGAGAGAAACTCCATCTCAAAAAAGAAAAATAAAAAAAGTTTAAATATTAGACCTTTATTCTTTCTGTATAAAGTGTATAAACTAGGCATGCAAAGAGTTATTGAATTAAAACATTGTTCTCATATATTAAAGCTCTGTTGAAAATATAGCATTTACTATATTTTCTTTTCTGATATTCCATTTAAATTGTCTCCCATATCAGGTATAATTTCCTTGCTGGCTGTCTTGGATATTACCTTAATAATTTCTGTTTATTTTCACTATTTCAGCATTTTCCCCTACATAAATGCTTGTTGGAAGATTTTTAAGATCATCTTGAGCAGTGCAACTAAAATGTGAACTAAGGATAAAACTATAGGGAATACCAAAATTTAAAAAAGAACCTCCTGGGAAACAGATAAAGAGCTAGTATAACATCATACGGATTAGCTCTTTTCCCCTTTTCTCAATTCTGAAGTGCAGAACTATGTTGAGCTTGTTTAGTTGAACTAAACATTATATTTAAAATTCATGTTAAATGAAATAGAGCTACATAATTTTCAGATGGCATCTCTGTTTATGATTAAGTGTATTCCCCCACTGAGTTAGCTAATGTTGTTAGTGGTTCTTTTCTATAATGTTTTACTTGTCCATTTGGGGGGAAATTTTCAGCTTCTCAATTTCCAAAACTTGTGGCATCTATCTGGGCATAGTTATAAATTATTTGTGAATATTGAAACAAGCACTATATTATCAGGACCACCACCATTTCTAGATAATAAAGTCTCCATTACAATACAATTTATTGTCTATATGTGTGAATCTCCAGCTTTGAACCTACAAAACTCACAACACTTAAGTCAATATCTAGGTCCTTGTGGATGTCAGCATGGCACTACATTCCCAGTGACTATCTGACTCTTCGGTCACTTTCTCCTCATTCTCTTTAGAAGACCACTTCAGATTCTCCACAATTCTGAATTTTTCAGAAAATATAATTTTACCAAGTATTTCATGGGTTTTGTAGTCTTAACCAAAAATGTGTGAGCTTGCTGCAGGGACAACATAATGCAGTACACACATTTCCACTAAAACGTTTCCGCCTTAACATTATTTGCTTTTGGCCATTCTAGGGGCTACTGCCTGTTCCCTAAACAGTACCTATTCTTTTTTTTTTCTTTTTTTTTTTTTTTTTTTGAGACGGAGTTTCACTTTTGTACCCCAGGCTGGAGTGCAATGGCGCGATCTCGGCTCACCGCAACCTCCGCCTTCTGGGTTCAGGCAATTCTCCTGCCTCAGCCTCCTGAGTAGCTGGGACTACAGGCACGCGCCACCATGCCCAGCTTATTTTTTGTGTTTTTAGTAGAGATGGGGTTTCACCATGTTGACCAGGATGGTCTCGATCTGTTGACCTCATGATCCACCCCGCCTCGGCCTCCCAAAGTGCTGAGATTACAGGCTTGAGCCACCGCGCCCAGCCTACAGTACCTATTCTTTAACTCTCCACTGCAGAGCAATGTTTTGACCATCTTTTACTGTGTTAGAGAGACCTTGCAAGTGTACCCTTCTACCCTAAGTATTTACTTTGGTATTTTTCCTATTATGTTATTCCAAGAAAGGAATTTTGTGAATTCTACTTTCTTAGTATCACTACATGTAAAATTAGTAAAATATAAGATAAAAGTGAAATACAATTTAACAAGACTTTGATATGGTACCATGCCAGGCCTTTAAAAAAAAAAAAAAAAAACAAGTTTAATGAAGAATGCCTGCTTAATTATTTATTGCTGTGTAAAATTCACCCCAACACTTAGTAACTCAAAGCATCTACTATTTCACAACTGTGAAACTTATGTGGTTTAGAAATCTTGGCATGGTGCAGGCTGGTTCTCCCACTCAGGGATTCTCACAGGGCCCCAGTGGGATGTTGGCCAAGTTGGTTGTCATCTTCAGGTTCAACTAGGACAGGGTATACTTCTGATCTTAGTAAGTATTTCTTGGAAAAATTTAATTCTTTGTCAGCTCTCAGACTGGAAGTCTCAGTCTCCCTACGATCCTTGGCCAGAGACCACCCATTCAGTTCATTGATATGTGAGCCTCTTCAAAAAGGCAGCTCACAATACGGCAGCTGGTTTTATCAAAATGAGTCAGACAAGAACAGAGGGGACCATAAAGATGTCACAAGTTTTCATAACCTAATTTTGGAAATATTCCATCATTTTGCCATACCCTATTTGTTAGAAGCACGTCCCTAGGTCGAGGTCACATGCAAAAGAGACAATGACCCAAAGGCCTGAATACCAGCAGGCAGGGGTTTTTTGGGTGCTATTTTAGATGGCTATCTACTGTCTTTAGTTGTACCTGGGATTGAGGAAATGGTATCCAAATAACAGATAAAACATAAATTACCACTTATAGCAATTAATAAATTCAGCTAGTCATATTCTTATTAGTATGCAGTACTTTTTGGATATTAAGTGTTGCTATTGCAGTAAAAGCCAAAATTATTACTCCTGCTCCCTGTGGAGGACTGAAGCCCCCATTCCTCTAGCTGCTGGGAGTGTCAGTAGCTAATGCCTCTCAACTGTGATTTTCTTGGAAACTGGCTTCAGCTGCTTTGCCAAAGGTCACTCCCTTCCTGGGAAATAGCCTACTTCTAATGACCGATTAATGTTGAGTTTTAAGGACTTATGACAATCTAAGCTGAAATTTTTGTTGTGATTGCATAGCAGTCTAAGGCTTCTTTTTACCCAGTCCAGCTCATTTTAGTGCCCTACATGTGGCGATCCTGAGAGCACCCCTCAGTAAATGTCCTGCATTCAAATCTAGTGCTTAGGGTCTATTCAGAGGAAATACAACTAGAAACCCACTTTTGACTCTTTCTGTGTAAAGGTAAAATAGCTAACATATAAATGATGAAGTATTAACATAGAATATATAGAGGCTTCACATACTTATGATACAGGATATTTCCCTGGCCCTGTCCTGACCCTTGAGACAGAGGTGACTTTACTCAGCCCACTTGCTTGCAATTCCTCACAGGAGGGAGCATGCAAGTGAGTAAGTACAGCAACTGGGGTGACTGAATGCAGGAACTAGCCAACTGCAGGGTGCTGGCAGAAGCAAACTTCACGCAGGCCCTGCAGCAGCATCCATGTGGGGATACCTGTGACCCCCAGAGCCCGAGAGGGCATGTTACAGTGTTCTTTTACCTCTGACATCTGCAGTCAGCTTAAGTGTTGAGCAGCTCAGTGGGTCCTTTGCTTTTTTGTGTGAGGCTGTTGCTTTCCACCAGTGAGGGCAAAGGGCCAGTGTGACAGACTTTTGCGCCCACACTTGTGGCTCCTGAGCTCTTATCTGGCATCCAGGAAAAAGGAGATCGCATAAACGAATAGAAAGATGGTAAACGCAGGAGATTTTATTGCTGATGAAAGTGGCTTTCAGTGGGAAGGGGAGCTGAAAAGGGGAGAGGCGGATAGGTAATTTCCCCTGGGGCCTGGCTTCCCCCGGGGCCTGGCTATCTCTGGAGAGACACTTCTCTGAAGTTAGTTATACCGTCAAGCAGTCCCTCTGAAGTCAAGCCTCTTCTCTCCAACATCTAGCCATAGTCCATTCCACCAGCTGAGTCTGGGATTTTTATGGGTTCAGAATAGGGAGGGGCGGGGGCCATGGGTTTAGAAAAAGGCAACATTTGAGCTGGTAAACAGGGATGTAAGTTCTCATGTTGGGCAGCAGTTTCAGGCTTTTTGGCTTGAGGGTGGGGTTTTCACTGGGAACCTGCCCTTTTATGCGTAGTATTTCTCTGTGTCCTGTCCCCATGACTTATAGACCTCTTAAAGTGGATATTGAAATGCATCTCTAAGTTCATCAAGCCAAAAAATCATAAATTCATAATGTGGTCCCCTGTATAATTTAAGTAAAATTGAAGGACATGCCCTTGATTTTCACTAATGGTTGATTAACAAACAACCATTCTCATTTACTACAAAACTGCTACTGAAGATCTAGTTCATTACATTCTTTCTGTCACCTATAAATTAAACTTTGGTTGCAAAGTCTTCATCTAGTATTAGAGGTAATCTCTTTCTATCTTCTGAATTGCTTCTCACTTCTAACTTAGCTCATGGGGCAAAGATTTAGCTTTCTGTGAAAAATTATTAGTACAAATAAAAACAAAACAGAAAACATCAAAAACCTTAATACTAAATATGGAGACTGGAAGCAAAGTCAAGGTTATCATATTATATATAAACCATGATATTCTTTATATACTCATTATACATAAAATATGATTACTATATATAACTTCCCTACTTTGCTAAGGTGGCATTCACACAAATCTTAACAGTGCAGTGTAGCAATTAATAGGATGAGAGGTGTAAGAGTGGAGGAAGTGTCCTCAAGCAAAACCAAAAGGAAATATAAAAGAGCCAGATGTAAAAACTGGTATCTGTTCGGATTTACAATTCTGTTACAATTTTCCCATGGACTTCTTGATTCTGTGATCCCTTTCTTACTTTTCAGCTGCTTTGCTCTGAATTCTGGTGGGAGGGCTGGCCACTGATGGTCCTGTTTTTTGGTCTCCTGTGTCAGGTGACTTACAGGGAAAGACTGGAGGAGCCGGAAGAACGGAGAAACAAGGTATAACTTCCCCTCTTTGCAATGGGCGGTGTCTTTAGAGCAACTGTCTCCTTTATGGCTTCCCGCTTTTGCCTCTGTCTGACTCAGGTAGTACTGCCAACCTCCTATGTCCTTCTAGCCTAGCAGGGGTAGCTGCTTTGTGCTTTTATTAATCTTTGGTTTGCTTCATCTCCCCCTTTAGATTCTGAACTCTTTTGTTATGTGTGCAATGAAGCCTCTACTTAATTCCCACCTGGTTTACATGCACAGAATGGTTTAAGGTTGTACCTGGGTGGCTGTAGCTACCATAAGTATACATCCATTCATTGCAACAACAACAACAAGTCCCTGACAAATACAAATAGTCTTTATATCATTAAATAAAAAAAGTCCTCAAAATTATTCACATTTTATAGAAAGGAAAGATGAGCTCAGCAAGAATAGGTAACTTGCTTGATACTTAATCACGTGTCTCATGCATAGCTTACATGAGAAGGGTGACTGCTAAAGCCAGAAAACCTGGATTTGAGTCCTGACTCCAGCTTTTATTATACAGGCAAGTTATTTAACAAACCAGTGCTTAGTTTTCTCACTTATAGGATAGGGACTTTAGCTATGTCTGCCTCAAAAGAACATTGTGAAGATTAAATGAATCAGTAGATCTGTTTTTTATTTTTGAGACAGAGTCTCACTCTGTCACCAGGCGCCAGACTGGAGTGCAGTGGCACAACCTCGGCTCACTGCAATCTCCACCTCCCAGGTTCAAGCACTTCTCCTACCTCAGCCTCCCGAGTAGCTGGGACTACAGGTGTGCACCACCATGCCTAGCTAATTGGTTTTTTTTTTTTTTGTATTTTTTGTAGAGATGGGGTTTCACCATGTTGGCCAGGATGGTCTCCATCTCTTGACCTTGTGATCCACCCGCCTCGGCCTCCCAAAGTGCTGGGATTACCAGCATAAGCCACCGCCCCCAGCCAAATCAGTAGATCTTAAACTTCTTAGAAAAGTTGCTGACACATACTATATGCTCAATAAAAGTTAGCTATTATTAGCCACATGGCTTCAGTAGTGTTATTAATTACCTTGAAATGAGAAAACGAGCTACAAAAAAACCCTCCTTGGATTTGTAGCCCAGAGTGTGTTTTGAAAAGAAACAGTTGCAAATGTATGACATAATATAATATTGAACAATAACTTCTAATTTGGTTAAAAATCTGGTTTTCTACAGCTGATTATCAGAACAGTTTAGAAAAGTAAGATTGATTTCTTTTGTGGAATAGTTAAGAATACCACAATGGCCTAAGGCACCAACTGATTGCAAACCATCTTCCTACAATTAAAATGGCCAAAGCTGACCTGTTCTTTATTAAACATTAATCTTTGGCTTCTTCTGAATGCATCAGTGAGTTCAAGGTCTGGATGTGTATGACTCATGCAAGCTCTGTGCCATTAAGCTGTTTTATAGGAGAAAACTATTCTTTATTGCATTGAGCCTGACACTTGAGATTCTTTTTATAATTTGAAATTTGGCAGCTCAGTGTATACTTAAATGAAAATTGCTAACTTTTCTACCATCATCTAGATGATGGATACATTGCTTTCATCATTTAAATAATTGTTCAGAAAACAATGTGGTCTGAAAATATCATGTGTGTGTATATATATATATTTTACATATAATACCATTAACACATTTCATTTTTGTAATATTTCTTTGCTCAATATTTGGCAACATTCTCAACAGATGCAAATTATATGGATAAGTTAAATTAGGCTATTTATTTGCAGTCATGTGGAAGAAAAAGCAAATACATATATTGTAAACAAAAATTTTCTACTAATTACAGTTGCATATTTTATAATAATTCTGAGGCATGACTGTATCTCTATGCAATATAAAATAAAGTGGGGGTAAAATAACTAATGAGTAGCCAGGCAGATCATTATACCAAATATTTTGGCTTTTCTTATATAAATACTCATATGTTTTCACCAGCTACAAAACAACTATTGTTTTCTATAGAAAATTTCCTCAATTTCTTCAGTTCTGTAATTATGTATTTTTCATGACTACAAAAGCTAACATGTCAATTCTGGTTATTTTGACTATTAAATGAATAATTAGGAAATTCTGAAACTGATTGTGTAACTGGGTATCACATATCACCAATGAATATTAATTTTAAACTTAGGGCTAAAGGGTATGGCTTTTGCTTTTAGCATTACAATGCTTTATTTTCTTAGCTGAATCTTTCATATAAATGGATGAATACACTATTTTTTTGTATTTTTTCAAATGATTAAAATTATAGTTGACCCTTTAACATGCTGGTTGGCATCACTGAACCCTTCACACACAGTCAAAAATCCATGTGTAATTTTGATACCCCTAAAACTTAACTACTGCTAACAAGAAGCCTGACTGATAACTTAAATAGTTAACACATATTTTGTATATTATGTATTGTATTCTTACAATATATGCATTACATACTGTAAACTAGAGAAAAGAAAATGTTAATACAAAACGATAAGAAAGAGAAAATATACGTATATATATGAATATATTCATCAAATGTAAGTGGATCACCATAAAAGACTTCATCCTTGTCATCTTCATGTTAAGTAGGCTGAGGAGGAGGAGAAAGAGGAGGGTTTGTCTTGCTGTCTCAGGAGTGGTAGAGTTAGATAAGGTGGTGGAGGTAGAAGGGGAGGCAGTAGAGGCAGGCACAGTTGGGGTAACATTATAGAAATTCATCATAATATCTGACTCTTTACTTTTTCATTTCTCTGGAAAATATTTCTATACAGTACTAATCTTTCCACCATTTGCTTTAGTTTCATATCATTCAAGGATCCATGTTGTAAAAGAAGATAAAAACAGTCTTGAAGTATCAGAACCCTTCTGGTAGATTGTCTAATAGCAACTTGTTTTCTGGCACCGCTTCTTCCATGTCTTCTTTTTTATTATTTGGCACTACTTTGGAAGCACACATCTCCAGCAGGTCTTCTTCTGTCAATTCCTCCAGTGTGGTGTCTGTTAGCTCTTGAATGTCTCCAAGATTCATATGTAGAAACATTTCTATGCACATTTTTTTATGGTTAAAATTTATTTTTATTTTTACTATACTTTAAGTTCTGGGATACATATGCAGAATGTTCAGGTTTGTTACATAGGTATACATGTGCCATGGTGGTTCACTGCACCTATCAATCCGTCATCTACATTAGGTATTTTTCCTAATGTTATCCTTCCTCTATCCTGCAACAGGCCCCAGTGTGTGATGTTCACCTCCCTGTGTCCATGTGTTCGCACTGTTCAGCTACCATTTATGAGTGAGAACATGTGGTGTTTGGTTTTCTGTTCCTGTGTTAGTTTGCTGAGAATGATGGTTTCCAGCTTTACCCATGTCCCTGCAAAGGACATGAACTCATTCCTTTTTATGGCTGCATAGTATTCCATGCTGTATATGTACCACATTTTCTTTATCCAGTCTATCCTTGATGGACATTTGAGTTGGTTCCAAGTCTTTGCCATTGTGAATAGTGCTGCAATAAACATATGTGTGCATGTGTCTTTATAGTAGAATGATTTATAATCCTTTGGGTATATATCCAGTAATGAGATTGTTGGGTCAAATGGTATCTCTATTTCTAAATCCTTGAGGAATCACCACAGTGTCTTCCACAATGGTTGAACCAATTTACACTCCCACCGATAGTGCAAAAGCAATCCTATTTCTCAACATCTTCTCCAGCATCTGTTGTTTACAGATTTTTTAAATGATCACCATTCTAACTGCTGTGAGGTGGTATCTCAATGTGGTTTTGATTTGCATTTCTCTAATGATCAGTGATAATGAGCTTTTTTTCATATGTTTGTTGGCTGAATAAATGTCTTCTTTTGAGAAGCGTCTATCCAAATCTTTCACCCACTTTTTGATGGGGTTGTTTTTTCTGGTAAATTTGTTTAATTTCCTTGTAGGTTCTGGATATTAGCCCTTTGTCATATGGGTAGATTGCAATTTTTTTCTCCTATTCTCTAGGTTGTCTGTCTACTCTGATCATAGTTTCTTTTGCTCTGCAAAAGCTCTTTAGTTTAATTAGATCCTATTTGTCAATTTTGCAGCAAATGCAATGGCAACAAAAATCTTTTTTTTTTTTGCCATAGCCACAATCTCAACCATATTTTCCTTGATTAGCTCTGTCGTAAATTCTGTGAAATTAGGCACAACATAGTCTTCTCTGGCAGAAATTTATTGTTTTTGATTTGATGGCTTTCATGGCTTTTTCTATAACAATGATACCATCCTCAAAGGGGTAATTCTTCCAGACTTTTATGATGTTCTCTGTATTGCAGGTCTCTTCCATAGCATTGACAATCCTTTTTATAGAGTACTGTGTGTGAAGAGTTAAAGGTCCATATGACTTGTAATCTAGCTGAAGAATTAGAGACATTGTGTTTGGGGACAAGTAGGCCACTCTGGCATCTTCAGTGTTGAACTGATTAGGTTCTGGATGGCTTGAGGCATTGTACAATATCAAAAGAATTTTAAAATGCAGTCCTTCACTGGCAAGGTACTTCCTGACTTCAGGGACAAAGCATCAATGAAATTAATTCAGAAAAAGTATTCTTATGCAGGCATTACTTTTTACAAACAAAAGACTGGCAGCTTTATCTTTTTCCTTCAAGGCTCAGAGGTTAAGAGCTTTATAGGTAGCAGCAGTACTGATCATATACCTGACTATATATGCACAAAACAGTAGGAGTAGCCAACTGCTTCCTTCCCGAATCCTAGTGCTAACTTATCTTCCTTACTACTACATGTCCTCTGTGGCATTTTATTCCCCAGTCCAGGGCATTTTTGTCCATATTAAATATCTATTCAGGCAGAAGTCCTTTCTCCTCAATAATTTTCTTCATGGCATCTTGGAATTCATCTACTGCCTCTTGGTCAAAAACAACCTACTTATTCTGTTACTCTAACATGTTGAAAACCAAACCGCCTCCTAAAATTATCAAACCATCCTTTGCTGGCATTAAATTCTCCAGCTTTATATCCTTCACTTTCCTTTTGCTTTACATTGTTATATATGTCATATATTGACTTCTCTTTTTCTAGAATCACATTAATGTCTACCTATAAAAATGCCTTTCTTGTAGTAATCCTGCACCCACAATAAATACTGCAGTTTCCGTACAAAATAAAAAGATGTTTTGTAAAAAGTGTAGAGTTTTCACATCTCCTCCTGTAGATGCAGCAAGGGCTTCTTGGGTTTCCTTTTCTTTTTTACCAAGGGTTCTAATGCTGGATTCATTTACTTTGAAAGGGTGGGCAACTGCAGCATCAGACCTCAGTCTATGATACACATCCAGCAATTCAACTTTTTCTTGTAATTTCATGACTTTTCTCTGCTTCTTGGGAGCACTTTTAGCATGAGTGGCACTACATATGGTCCCAGAATGCTTGTCTAAGTTTATGGTATTGTACTAAACAAAATAAAAAATGCACAAGAATCCTAAAGAATTACTTTTTACTGTAAATACTTAATTTACTGAGGAGACAAACTACTCATGCAGAGATAGCTAATGTCACAGGGTGTTTTAGGCAGACACTTGCAAAACTTAAACTCACCATATAGCAACAGGAGGTGGTTATACAGCAGTAGTATGGTATGTATTATAGTATACATTTAATGCAGTTGTAATTTAATAGTGCATCTTCATATTTGTTTACATCTCTCAGCTGGAAATGTATAGTCTGTAAATATCTGTGTAAGTTTTGATCAACATTAACTTTTTGTAATAAATTTGTGTATATTTTATGATAGTAAATTATAAAATAGACTAATATCTACATATATTTTATAAACTCATGACATGGCTAAATTTTTCCTAACTTTTAGGTATTTCTAGGTCACATGATTCATCTGTGAGTTATTCCAAATTGTTAAAAACTCCAAAAATGTTTCCAATATATTTATTGAAAAAAAATTTCATGTAAGTGGACCCAGGTAGTTCAAACCCCTGTTTTTCAAAGGCCAATGGCACACTACTCATGGTCCAGAATTATTGCCCTTTATGCATGTTTTTGCTCAAACAGGTATGGGAGAACAGAACTCTTTACTGATACCTCTTGAAGCATGGAAGTTAATTAATGATAATGAATGACTTATAAAAATTAATGTCCAGTCTTTATAATGCAGATAGTCAAAGATATATCCAAATTCAGTGACAATTTAAAATTAAACCTAGATGTCAAAGTCAGTGTTTTTGAAAGGAAATATAACACCCTGCTACCCTTTACATATTCCAGGTTGGTAAACTAAATGTATCAGCAGACATTATTTATAATGCAGTAGAAAGATGTGGACTAAGTTTACACTAAGTGCTTCTAAGAATGAAATTTATGAGGGCAACAAGACTGAAGGAAACACTTTCAAAAATATCATTTTCTTTAAAATATAAAACTAATAAAAGATGTGAAATACTCTATAATTCAAAATAAAACAAATCTTTCTGTAAATATGATTATTCATCATGGATGTACATTAACATAATTAACAACAGATTAACTAAAATTATTAGAATATTATGACACACCTAAATACATTATGTGAGGTAAACTGATGGACATTTCCTACTACTTTTCTTATACCAGGTATGCCATTTGGTGAGGCAACTTGTCAATGATAACGTAAATTTCATCCTAAAAGAAATTTCAACTGAATCTAACCTCTTTATTGAACAATCAAACAAACAAACATACAAACAAACTGGAGTCTTGAGGGATTTAGTGACTCTCTGAAAAACATACGATAAAGAGAACAAAATTTGCTTTTTGTCAAGTTATTATAAGACAAACTAATGTAGCAAATCACCTATCATAAGTAAATTCATTTTTAAGATTATATGCAGACTCTCAAAGTGTCTATCTTGTAGATCCATATAGGTATGTATTCACTTTCAGACTTTGCCTATCAGGCTATTAGGTCTTAGGCATTACCCCTACGTTACTGAGACTTCATAGACTAAATATATCATGTATTTATAATGAGGATCACTAGAGATGTGAGAATTAGGGATTGTAAAGCAAAGTGCCAGTAGTATCTGGTACATAGTTATAGGTCAATAGTAATCTTGGAAAATCTACTATTTAAAGTAAGGATGAAGACGTTCATCAAACGTAAGTTCTTGCTTTACTTTATATCTTCCTGGTTTCTTCTGTACTATTTTCTGGTCACATGTTGTATTCCTTTCATCTTATACATCCACTTCACAGGTCATGTTGTTATTTACCTTCTTTTCCATATTTCAGTGGCCTCTTCTCACTGTATTTTTATTTGCTATTAGGGATAAAATATGCAAAGTGTATAAATAATATGGAGCTGTATGTATTCTAAGTTTAAAGGTTTTTGTTAACAGCTGCTAAGAGCCACATCTAACTTAGGATAATGTATATTGTTGGAACCATACAGTCTGTAAGAAGACTAAAATTCTCTTAGTTTTCAAATGATATTATTACATATTATTATTAATAGTAACTCTTGGGTATGAAAGAATAAATTTGAGTGCTAACACATATTCCTGAGTTCCGTATAAATTTAATCTTATTAGTTCTGAAAATATTAAAGAACATGCCATAAGGGAAATATGAGGATAATCACATCCTGACAGCTTCTTGCTGGGCTTGTTTCCTGCTCAAGAAGACCTAATCAGCGTTTGTTAAGTAAAATGCACAGCAGTAGTGCAAGGATTCAGTAACATGTATGCACCATGAACATATATAACATATTATGGAATACTGCCCTTTTGATCAGAATTTGGAGAACAGTGCTTGGTACTTTGTCATCTACTGCCACTGTGAAGACATGAGAAAGCTGCTATAGCTTCTTCTCAAACTTCTGTGACTCATATCTTCAGTGCTAATGCTTTGTGGACATCCTTGAGGGCTATGGCAGCAACAATGGGCTTTGTGGCAGTCCTGGTGACTATAGCAGTTTATCAGGGTCATATACAATTTTAGCGAAACCTTATTAGTAATTATAACACTAGTAGTTTGTGTGTATTAAACTATTATGATTTAAGGACTGTGCCAAACCATATAATTCATCTGATGTAACCTCAGTACAAATGTACAAAACAGGTCAGTCATATTATTATCACCATTTTACAAAATTGAAAGGTGACTATGATTAACTTCATTAAATTCTGAGAGCTAGTAGTGGCAAAAACAGGATAAGGCCTAAGTATTACAAAATCCTAAACTCTTGGCCACTGCACTTGCCTGCTTCTGCCCAATTTGTCTTAACTTTATTATATTTTAATCAATATTTTTCTAAGCCAGGTGATAACTGGCTCAGGAACTCTACATTACACTTGATGTTTGGTCTGGGACATCCTTTGTGAAATTGATTCCTGTCTGTTCTGTAGGATTAGCTACTGAAAAGTTTCATCATTTAGAATACAATAGACTTATTTATTAATTTCTGTGTCTGAGGCTTCTGTCTAAAATCATTTTCAAAGTTGGAAAAGATTTTAAATTTTCCAAGATTTGAGGATATGATGAAATATACTTTATTTGAGCAAAGACTACACTATAATTTTCTCCACATGCTTGAAAGGCATAATAGATGCAGATAGAACAGAAATCAAAGGAGCATCAGAGTAGAAAAACTAGTGGCAAGCAAAAATTCAGCTTCAGTAAATGAATAGTTGATTCATCAGACTTTTTCTTTGAAGTTTGATCTAAAGGAATAACAACAAAAAGAGATGTGGAGGGAGAAAAAAGATTGCTTTAACAAGAGCAAAACTAAATCTAAATTAGGTAATTTTCTCTTTTTTAAACACCCAAAGAAGCCAACTTCAGGATGGAAGTATAGTTATGCAACAGGACTACTTCCAAGAGCTTAAATGAGAATAGAGGAAAACCCCACTTTTAAAATAAGCTGATATCAAAGGAAGTGTCCCTTGATTCAGTCATGACACCAATGTGATCAGATGCTCTGATCACTACAGCACTCCAAGGCAAACCCATTTGACATTTCCTTTAGAAATACAGAGTGATGTTTGGAATTATTTAGAAGAAACAGCCTCATTTGAAAATTGTAGGTCTGTCCTGGTTGTGTGAAGAATGTTAATCATGCCCATTTGGGAAACTTTACTAACACGATACATATAAATGAAATTTAGTTAACTGAATTTTCTGAATACTTGGGACAGGCAAAAACTTTCAAACCACCTGGGGCTTGCTTAGCTTGAACATGAAAGCAAAAGGAAGCTGGTTGTATATATTCCATTTATTTATCAAATATTTACTGAGCTCTGTAATTGACAATATATGAATGGTTTAAGGGAGTAGCCCCAGAGTTTTAAAGGATAAATAAGAGTTTTCCAGAAATATAAAGGTAAGTCAGAATTATAGGAAGAGGTAAGAGCAGATAAAGTGTGTGGAGAAATAATCAAGTGTCCAACTATTACCTGAGGTTCCTGAATCACCTACACTGAAATTACCCCAAGCGTTTATTAAAAACGTGGTTACCATGCCCTGTCCCATGCCAGCTGAATCACAATCAATGATAGTAGCAAGCATTTTTAATAGGTATACCTTGGCTGCTTTTGTAAACATTAAGATTTGAGAATTGTTGCTGTTTGTAATAGAAGCATATGCATTCAAGCAATAAAATTTCACAATTTGTTTTACATTTACAAAGGATACACTAGTGGCCTATGAATAGTTAAGAGAAAATTGCAGGTGACAAAAGAGACCCATTTCAAAGACTGAAGCATGGATCCTAACTTTCTTTCTCTTTCCAACCTACTTCATTCTGGCTTTTTCCTTACTCAGGTCACCAAGGACCTTTAGGCTGCCAAATCATTCATTCTCAACCTGAATCTCAGCAGCACTTGAAAACATTGCCCTACTCTAAAACACCGAATTTTCTTGGCTCTCAGAAAACAACTTAGTATACATTTTTTTCAGCCTCCTCTTCTTTTACTTTACTGAATCCTTCAGAACATTGAACTCTTTTCCTCATATACTTAATTTTTGAAACAGTAGCTTTACATGATTAACCATATGATCAGATGTTCACGCATCTATCTCTAGGCCCTCCCTTGCTCTTCTGCTTTACACTTGTACATTCAAATATCTACTCAAAATCTCCACTTTAAAGCCTGTTGGTGTCAGGCATAGTGGCTCATGCCTGTAACCCCAGCACTTTGGGAGGCCAAGCAGGGGATCACTTGAGGCAAGGAGTTTGAGACCAGCCTGGCCAACATGGCAAAACCTTGTCTCTATTAAAAATACAAAAAAAAAAAAAAAAAAAAAAAGCCAGTCATGGTGGCACTTGCCTATAATCCTAGTTACTTAGGAGGCTGAGGCACAAGAATCCCTTGAACCCAGGAGGCAGAGATTGCAGTGAGCAAAGATCATGCCACTGCATGTTAGCCTGGGTGACAGAGTAAGACCTTGTCTCAATAAATAAATAAATACATAATTATGAACAAATAAATAAATAAAGTCTATTGGAAATTTCTAATGTTTTATGTATAAAAGGGGATCCTGGTGGCAGATCCAAGATGGCTGAATAGGAACAGCTCTGCATTTCCAAACCAGTTCCAGTCTCCCACAGACCAGGGGATTCCTGGGCTGAAAAGCGCCACAAGTTTCAAGTGTGGCCATTTCAGTTGGCACAGTGGGTCTCCACACAAAAACTCAGAAAAATCTGGGCAGCTGTTTCAAGTGGAGCCTGGAATGCCTGGGAGACAGAGCTGCCCATTCCACTGAAAAAAAGGGGACTGAAACACGGAGCCAGGTAGTCTGGTTCAGCAGGTCCCACCCCCACAAAGACCAGCAATCTGAAATGCTGTGGACTGAGAGTTTCACAGCAAGTACAGCTGGAACTGGGAAGGTCCAGCACTGTGGAGGGAAAGGCGTCCGCCATTACTGAGGCAGTCCAACACTACTGAGGGACTCTGCCATCATGAAGGCAGTCCACCATTACCAAGGCAGTCCCTTATTATCAAGGCAGTCTGCCATTACCAAGGCCATCTGCCATTACTGAGGCAGTCTGTCATTATAGAGGTAGTCTGCCATTACCAAGGCAAACCTCCATTACCAAGGCAGTTCTAACTATACCACTATAAACAAAACCGCAAGGAAGTTCACACAGTAGCCAGGCAGAGCCCACAGCAGCTCAGCAATGCCTCTGCTAGCAGAATGTGACTAGGCTACTTCCTATGTGGGCAGGGCATCTCTGAAAAAAAGTAGCAACACAACAGGAACTTAAAAATAAAGCCCTACTTTACCAGGACAGAGCACCTAGGAAAAAAGGCAGTTATGATTTCTGCTGCAGCAGACTTAAATGTACCAGCCCAGCAGTTCTGAACAAAACAACGGAGCTCACAGCTCAGCACATGAGCTCCTATAAGGGGTCAGACTATCTCAAGCAGCAAACTGATGCCTGTATATCTAAAGAGACACCTAATAAAGGGAGCTTAGACTGACATCTGGCACATATCCTTCTGGGATGAAGATAACAGAAGAAGAAACTGGCAGCATCCCTTACTGTGCTGCAGCCACTGCAGGTGATCCTCAAGCCAGCAGGGTCTGGAGTGGAGCTCCAGCAGTCCTACAGCAGAAGCACCTGACTATTAAAAGGAAAACTAAAAAGCAGAAAGAAATAACTTCATCATCAATAAAAAGGACATCCACTCAGAGACTCCATCTGAAAGTCATCAACTACAAAGACCACAGGTAGAGATAAATCTATAAAGATAGGAAGAAACCAGCACAAAAAGGATGAAAACACCCAAAACCAGAATGCTTCTCCTCCTCCAAGGGATCACAACTCACCACCAGCAAAGGAACAAAGCTGGATAGAGAATGAGTCTGATGAATTGACATAAACAGGCTTCAGAAGGTGGGTAATAACAAACTTGTCTGTGCTAAAATAACATATTCTAACCCAATGCAAAGAAACTAAGAACATTGAAAAAAATTTTGACGAAATGCTAACAAGAATAAACAGCTTAGAAAAGAATATAAATGACTTAATGGAGCTGAAAAACACAACACGAGAATTTCTCAAAGCATAAACAAGTTTCAGTAGCCAAACTGACCAAGCAGAAGAAAGGATATCAGAGATTGAAAATCAAGTGAATCAAATAAAATGAGAAGGCAAGATTAGGGAAAAAAGAGTGAAAAGAAATGAATAAAGCCTCTAAGAAATATGGGATTATGTGAAAAGACCTAATTTACATTTGATAGGTATATCTGAATGTAACAGAGAGAATGAATCCAAGCTGGAAAATATTCTTCAGGATATTATCCAGGAGAACTTCCCCAACCTAGCAAGGCAGGCCAATATTCAAGTCAAGGAAATACAGAGACCACCACAAAAATATTCCTCAAGAAGAGCAACCCCAAAGCACATAATCATAAGATTCACCAAGGTTGAAATGAAGGAAAAATGCTAAGGTAAGCCAGAGAGAAAGGTCAGGTTACCCACAAAGGGAAGCCCATCAGACTCACAGAAGATCTCTCAACAGAAACAACATACCAGAAGAGAGTGGGGGCCAATATTCAACATCTTTAAAGAACTTTCAACATAGAATTTCATATGCAGCCAAACTAAGCTTCATAAGTGAAGAAGAAATAATCCTTTATGAACAAGCAATTGCTGAGAGATCTTGTCACCACCAAGCCTGCCTTACAAGAGCTCCTGAAAGAAGCTCTAAACATAGAAAGTAACAGTACCAGCCACTCCAAAAACGTACCAAATGGTAAAGACCATGGACACAGTGAAGAAACTGCATCAACTAATGGGCAAAACACTCAGCTAGCATCAAAATGGCAGGATCAAATTCACACATAACAATATTAACCTTAACTGTAAATGGGCTAAATGCCCCAATCAAAAGACACAGACTAAATTGGATAAAATATCAAAAACCATTGGTGTGCTGTATCCAGGAAACCCATCTCACATGCAAGGACATACATTGGTTCAAAATAAAGGGATGGTGGATGATTTACCAAGCAATTGGAGAGCCAAAAAATCAGGAGTTGCAATCCTAGTCTCTGATAGAATAGACTTTAAACCAACAAGGATCAAAACTGACAAAGTAGGGCATTACATAATGATAGAAGGATCAATGCAACAAGAGGAACTAAAGATCCTAAATATATATGCACCCAATACAGGAGCACCCAGATACATAAAGCAAGTTCTTAATGACCTACAAAGAGACTTATGCTCCCAAACAATAATAGCGGGAGACTTTAACAATCCCCTGTCAATATTTGATCAACGAGACAGATAATTAACCAGGATATCCTGGACTTGAACTCAGATCTGTCCCAAGAGAACCTAATAGACATATATAGAACTCTCCGCCCAAAATCCAAACAATATGTATTCTTCTCAGAACATTGCACCTACTCTAAAATTGATGAAATAATTGGAGGTAAATCACTCCTCAGCAAATGCAAAAGAATGGAAATCATAACAGTCAGTCAGACCACAGTGCAATCAAATTAGAACTCAGGATTAAGGAACTAACTCAGAACTGCACAAATTCTGGAAACTGAACAACTGTTTCTTGAATGTTGACTGGATAAACAATGAAATGAAGGCAGAAATAAAGATGTTATTTGGAAACAATGAGAATGAAGAAACAATGTACCAGAATCTCTGGGACACATTTAAAGCAGTGTCTGGAAGAAAATTTATAGCAATAAATGCCCACATGAGAAGTAAGGAAAGATCTGAAATCAACAAACTATTATCAAAATTGAAAGAGCTACAGGAGCAAGATTAAGAAAAAAAAACTCAAAAGCTAGCAGAAGACAAGAAATAACTAAGATCAGAGCAGAACTGAAGGAGATAGGCACACAAGAAAACCTTCAAAAATCAATAAATCCAGGAGCTGGTTTTTTCAAGAGATCAACAAAATAGACCACTAGCCAGATTATTAAAAAAGAAAAGAGAAGAATCAAATAGAGGCAATAAAAAATGATAAAGGGGTATCATCACAGATTCCACAGAAATAAAAACTACCATCAGAGATGGTACAAACAACTCTATGCACACAAACCAGTAAACCTGGAAGGAGTGGATAAATTCCTGGACACTTGTATCCTCCCAAGCCTAAACCAGGAGGAAGTAGAAACCCTGAATAGAACCATAACAAGGGTTGAAGTTGTGGCAGCAATTAATGGCCTAACAACCAAAAAAAGCCCAGGTCCAAATAGGTTCACAGCCGAATTTTACCAAACGTACAAAGAGGAGCTGCTACCATTTTTTCTGAAACTATTCCAAACAATCCAAAAAAAGGGAATCCTTCCCAAATCATTTTATGAGACTAACGTCATCCTGGTATCAAAATCCGGCAGAGACTCAACAAAAAAAGAAAACGTCAGGCCAATATCCATGATGAATATAGATGCAAAAATCTTAAAAAAAAAATAATGGCAAACCGATTGCCACAGCACATGAAGAAGCTTATCCATCATGATCAAGTAGGCTTTTCATCTGGGGATGAAAATCTGATTCAACATAAACAAGTCCAAAAACATAATCCAACACATAAACAGAGCCAAAGACAAAAACCACATGAATATCTCAATAGATGCAGAGAAGGCCTTTGACAAAATTCAACAGCCCTTTATGCTAAAAACTCTCAACAGACTAGATATCAACAGACCGTATCTTAAAATAATAAAAGCTATTTATGACAAATCCACAGCCAATATCATACTGAATGGGCAAAAACTGGAAGCATTCCCTTTGAAATCTGGCACTAGACAATGATGCCCTCTCTCACCACTCCTGTTCAACATAGTATTGGAAGTTCTAGCCAGAGCAATCAGGCAAGAAAAAGAAATAAAGGGTATTCAATTAGGAAAGGAGGAAGTCAAATTGTGTCTATTTGCAGATGACATGATTGTATATTTAGAAGACCCCATCATCTCAGCCCAAAATCTCCTGAAACTGATAAGTAACTTCAGCAAAGTCTCAGGATATAAAATCTATACGCAGAAATCACAAGCATTCCTATACACCAATAGCAGACTTAAAGGGAGCCAAATCAAGAATGAACTCCCATTTACAATTGCTACAAAGGGAATAAAATACCTAGAAATACAACTAACAAAGGATGGAAAGGACATTTTCAAAGAGAACTACAAACCACCATTCAAGCATATAAGAGAGGACACAAAGAGATGAAAAATCATTCAATGCTCCTGGTTAGGAAGAAGCAATATTGTGAAAATGGCCATACTGCCCAAAGTAATTTATACTTTTAATGCTATCCCCATCAAGCTATGTAAGACCTTCTTCACAGAACTGGAAAAATCCACCTTAAAATTCATATGGAACCAAAAGAGAGCCCACATAGCCAAGACAATTCTAAGAAAAAAGAACAAAGCAGGAGGAATCATGCTGCCTGACTTCATTTTTTATTATTTTTATTTTTATTTATTTATTTTTTGAGACGGAGTTTCACTCTTGTTAGCCAGGCTGGAGTGCAATGGCACAATCTCGACTCACCACAACCTCAGCCTCCTGGGTTCAGGCAATTCTCCTGCCTCAGCCTCCTGAGTAGCTGGTATTACAGGCATGCACCACCATGCCCAGCTAATTTTTTGTATTTTTAGTAGAGACGGGTTTCACTATGTTGACCAGGATGGTCTCGATCTCTTGACCTCGTGATCCACCTGCCTCGGCTTCCCAAAGTGCTGGGATTACAGGCTTGAGCCACCACGCCCGCCCCACGCTGCCTGACTTCAAACTATACTACAAGGCTACAGTAATCAAAATAGCATGGTGCTTGTACCCAAACAGAGATATGGACCAATGAAACAGAAAAGAGGCCTCAGAAGCAACAACACACATCTACAACCATCTGATCTTTGACAAATCTGACAAAAACAAGCAATAGGGAAAGGATTCCCTGTTTAACAAATGGTGTGAAAACTGGCTAGCAATGTGCAGAAAGCAAAAACTGGACCCCTTCCTGACACCTTACACTAAAATTAACTCCAGATGAAATAAAGACTTAAACTTAAGACCTAATACCATAAAAGACCGAGAAGAAAATCTAGGCAACACCACTCAGGACATAGGCATAGGTAAGGACTTCATGACTAAATTACCAAAAGCATTGGCAACAAAAGCCAAAATCGACAAATGGGACCTAATTAAACTCCAGAGCTTCTGCACAGCAAAAGAAACAATCATTAGAGTGAACCAGCAATCAACAGAATGGAAAAAAATTTTTACACTACCCATCTGACAAAGGGCTAATACCCAGAATCTACAAAGTACTAAAACAGATTTACAAGAAAAAAACAAACCCATTCAAAAGTGTGCAAAGGATATGAACAGATACTTTTCAAAAGAAGACATTTATGAGGCCAACAAACATATGAAAAAATGCTCATTTATCACTGGTCATTAGAGAAATGCAAATCAAAGCCACATTTAGATACCATCTCAGGCCAGTTAGAATGGCAATCATTAAAAAAATCTGGAGACCAGAGATGCTGAAGAGGATGAGGAAAAATAGAAACACTTTTACACTGTTGGTGGAGTGTAAATTAATTCAACCACTGGAGAAGACAGGGTGGTGATTCCTCAAGGACCCAGAAATAGAAATTCCATTTTATCCAGCAATCCCATTACTGGGTATATATCCAAAGGACTACAAATTGTTCTATTATAAAGACAAACACATATGTATGTTCCTTGCGGCACTGTTTAAAATGGCAAAGACCTGGAACCAACCCAAATATCCATTGATGATAGACTGGACAAGGAAAATGTGGCACAGATACACAATGGAATACTATGCATCCATAAAAAATGATGAATTTGTGTCGTTTGTAGGAACATGGATGAATCCGGAAACCATCATTCTCAGCAAACGGACACAAGAACAGAAAATGAAACACTGCATGTTCTCATTCATAGGTGGGTGTTGAACAATGAGAACATGTACACTGGAAGGGGAGCATCACACACTGAGGTCTGTTGGGAGGTGCTAGGGGAGGTACAGCAGGGGATAGGGATGTTGGGAAAGGATAACATGGGGATAAATGCCATATATAGGTGACAGGGGGAGGGAGGCAGCAAACCACACTGTCATGTGGGTACCTACACAACAATCCTGCGTGTTCTGCACATGTACCCCAGTACTTAAAGTGCAATATATATATATATATATATATATATATATATATATTTAAAATAAACAAATAAAAGGGGATGCCCTAACCCAAACCTTCTCTTCTCCTTGCCCCACCCATCTTGGGTAATGACAACCACACTTCATCAGGTCAATGCAAAGTAATCACCCTTATTTCCTTTCATTTTTTTTTTTTTTTTTTTTGGTTCTTTCCCTTCCTGTATCCCAAACCTGACAAATTCTCAACAAATCCATGGGGACCATTCTAATTCAAGCTGCCAGCATTTCCTCTTGTCTAGATAATGGCAGTAGTCTCCTAAGTGATTTCCCTGCCTCTATAGTTTCCCCATATGGTAAAGTTTCCATAGTTACTCTGAGTGAGTGTCAGGGACGTAAATCAGAATGCCACTATTCTGCTCAAAATCTTCCAAAGTCCATCATACTTAAAATAAAACCCATAGGCCTTACAAAGGCCCACATCTCCCTTAGCAACATTTCCCTATACTTAGACTTTGTGTATACTGTTTCAACTACAGTTGTCTTCTGTTAAACACACCAAGTTTGGTTCCCTTCAGAGATTGGCATTTATGGTTACTTCTGGCTGAAATGCTCTTTCCCCAGATAGTAGCATGTTTTTCTGCCTCATTTTATTCTGATCTCTGCTCAAATAAAACTTACTTTAAATGTTCTTTTATGATCACTTTAAACAATACTCTCTCCTCCATATTACTCTATATTCCTTTACCATGCTTTATTTTATTCATAGCATTATCTCCAGTTAACATTGTATCTTGTAGAAATTTACTTGCTTATATATTGTCTCTCTTTCACATAGAAATATAAATTCCATAGGAGTAAACACTTTATCTCACATGCTTTTTTAAATCCCCTGTGCCTGGAATAGCCTAGTACGTAAAAGGCAGATAAAGAATATTTGTTAACTGAATGAATCTTTTGTATGTAAAATGTTGAACCCTTTAACAATGGCATTGTGAATAAGGGTGATGAGAAAAGAGAAAAGGATGATTCTGCTCTGTAAAATTAAAAGTCATTTTTTCATGCATTATATCATATTATACTATGATAAGAACAGAAACTAGAACATGTAAGAAATGTCAGCACATCTATTATAGAAATGACTATACAAAGGATAAAATGGTTAATCTTCCCAAAAGAATGGGATATCAGCAGATCTGTGTTTAAAGGATTCTTGAAAGTAGACTTTGTATAGAGGAATGGGAGGTGAATGGGAAGAGATGAGTACAGCAGACATTCTCTATATTGAGACTGACATTAAAAATCTTGGAAATTTGTGAAAATTGAAAATAATTAATCATATTAAACCATGGATAGAAAATCAGGAAAAATCATAAGGTAAGCAATAAGGGAGAAAAATTTATCATGTCTCAGGTTCTTTGTACCCTTGAAGGTCATATATAAGTTGCTGGATTAATCTAAAATAAGGGTTGAGGGGCATTGGAGACTTTAAATCAGAGATGGGTATCTATACTGGATGTTTGTTGTTCTTGTCATTGAAGAACTCAATAGATTTGAGAAGTCTCAAAGATTTTGGGCAAGACCCCAACTTCAATTATTGTGGCTGAAATGGAACAGATAGTATATCTTCCTGCTTTTTCGCAGCCAAGGCAAGAATATATGGCTTAGATTCAGCCAATTGAATGCTTCTACCAGAAATTTTGATTCTCAAGGAATGAAATGTATTTATGGTGATGGTAGAAGTGATATGGTTTGGCTGTGTCCCCACCCACATTTCATCTTGAATTCCCATGTGTTCCCCATTCCCTCCCATTCAGTTACCTCTTTTACATATTTCTCATGGGAGAAAACTGGATAATGAGGGCAAGTCTTTCCTGTGCTGTTGTCATGATAGTGAATAAGTCTCATGAGATCTGATGTTTTTTAAAAGGGGAATTTCCTTGCACAAGCTCTCTCTCTTTGCCTGCTGTCATCCATGTAAAATGTGACTTGCTTCTCTTTCCCCTCCACCATTATTATGAGGATTCCCCAGTCACATGGAACTGTAAGTCCTTTAAACCTCTTTCTTTTGTAAATTGCTCAGTCTCAAGTATGTCTTTGTCAGCAGCATGAAAATGGACTAATTCAGTAAATTTGTACCAGTAGAGTGGGGTGCTGCTGAAAAGATACCCAAAAATGTGGAAGTGACTTTGGACCTGGGTAACAGGCAGAGGTTAGAAGAGTTTGGAGAGCTCAGAAGACGACAGAAAAATGTGGGAAAGTTGGGAACTTGCCAGAGACTTGTTGAATGGCTTTGACCAAAATGCTGATAATGATATGGACAAAGAAATCCAGGCTGAGATTGTTTCTGATGGAGATGAAGAACTTCTTGGGAACTGAAGCAAAAGTGACTCTTGTTACATTTTAACAAAGAGACTAGCAGAATTTTGTCCCTTCTCTAGAGATCTGTGTAACTTTTAGCTTGAGTGAGATGATTTAGGGTATCTGGTGGAAGAAATTTCTAAGTAGCAAAGCATTCATGATATGACTTTGGTGCTGTTAAAGGCATTCAGTTTTATAAGAGAAGCAGAGCATAAAAGTTTGGAAAATTTGCAGTCTGCCAATGTGAAAGAAAAGAAAATCCCATTTTCTCAGGAGAAATTCAAGCTGGCTGCAGAAATTTGCATAACTAATGAGGAGCTAAATATGAATCCCCAAGACAATGGGGAACATATCTCTAGGACATGGCAGAGGTCTTCATGGCAGTCCCTCCCATCACAGGCCTAGAGGCCTAGGAGGAAAAATGATTTCATGGGCCAGGCCCAGGGTCCCAGTGTGATGTGCAGCCTAGGCAGTTGATGTCCTGCATCTCAGCTGCTCTTGCCATGGCTGAAAAGAGCAATGTAGAACTTGGTCCATGGCTTCAGAGGGTGCAAGCCCCAAGCTTTGGCAACTTACATGTGCTATTGAGCTTCTAGGTATACAGAAGTCAAGAATTGAGGTTTGGGAACCTCTGCCTAGATCTCAGAAGATGTATGGAAATGCCTAGATACCCAGCCAGAAATTTGCTGCAGGGGTGGGGCCCTCTTGGAGAACCTCTGCTAGGGCAGTGTGGAAAAGAAATGTGGGGTTGGAGGTCCCTCACAAAGTCCCTACTGGGGCACTACCAGGTAGAACTGTGAGAAGAGGGCCACTGTTCTCCAGACACCAGAGTGTTAGATCCACCAACAGCTTTCACCATGAGCCTGGAAAAGCCACAGGCACTCAATGCCAGCACATTAAGTCAAACAGGAGGGAAGCTGTACCCTGCAAAACCACAGGGGTGGAGCTGACCAAGACCATGGGAACCCACCTCTTGCATAAGCATGACCTAGATGTGAGACATGGAGTCAAAGGAGATCATATTAGAGATTTAAAATTTGACTGCCCCACTGGATGTTGGACTTG
The DNA here is from genome assembly GCF_049354715.1 of Callithrix jacchus. Classification (NCBI taxonomy): domain Eukaryota; kingdom Metazoa; phylum Chordata; class Mammalia; order Primates; family Cebidae; genus Callithrix; species Callithrix jacchus. Next base: position 101,786,099 of record NC_133504.1, on the reverse strand, counting down.
CATGGGGAGTGTAGCCCCTTTGTTTTGGCGAATTTCTCCCATTCATAACAGCTATATTTACTTAATATCTGTACACCCATGGTATCTAGGAAGTAAATGACTTGCTTTTAATTTTACTATAGACCAAAGAGACTTGCCTTGTCGTAGATGAGATTTTGGACTGTGGACTTATGAATTAATGCTGAAATGACTTAAGATTTTGGGGGACTCTTGGGAAGGCGTGGTTGGTTTTGAAATGTGAGGACATGAGGTTTGGGAGGGGCTATGGGTAGAATTATATAGTTTGGCTGTCCCCACTGACATCTCATCTTGAATCCCTGTATATTGTGGGAGGGACCCAGTAGAAGGTAACTGAATCATTGGGTCAGGCCTTTCCTGTGCTGTTCTCATGATAGTGAATAAGTCTCATGAGATCTGATGGTTTTAAAAATGGGAGTTTCCCTGGACAAGCTCTGTTTTTGCCTGCCACCATAAATGTAAGTTTTGGCTTGCTCTTCCTTGCTTTCTGCCATGATTGTGAGTCTTCCCCAGCCATGTGGAACTGTAAATCCATTAAACCTTTTTCTGTTGTAAATTGCCTAGTCTTGGGTATGTCTTTATTAGTAGCATGAAAACGAACTAATACAAGAAATATCAAGAGTCCAGGGGTAGGGCGGCCCTGGACTCCATCTGTGCATCTGTGTATTGCAGCCACACTATGGGGTACTGGGCACAGTTCAGTGGTGTAGTGAGCACTGCATTCTCAGTCCTGGGACTTTAACAGGGCTTTTGAGCTTTCTATAATACATTTTGTAATAAACTGGATTTTGCAAGTCTCAGAAGACACCAAAATCACAGTTAGATACACATTGAGGGAGAATTAGGGAAGGAAATCTATGATGTCTAAAGCTTAAAGCATAATTTTTGTGAAACTTAGGTTTTGTGAACTTTGGTGATAGGGAAAGATGATATTAAACAATATCCTAGTAATTTCAATAACTTAACTTCCTAAATTTGAGAATTGACTTTCATTATAACTGTGGTAGTAGACTCATAATATGCCAAAATGTCTGACATATTACTTGTGGGTGTAGACCATTCAATAATTTGGCTCTGTCTACCATAAAAATTTAATTTTCTATATTGAACATATTAGTTATAACACTGTCATATTTCCACTTTGTCTTATATGGAGATACAACTTGATCTGCTGCCTCACAGAAAAAGGGCTCACCTCTTTAAGGTTAATTAATTTTTTCAGTTAACCTATAGTCCAATGGTTCACAAAGAGTTCTCAGAAAAAGGGAAATGCACTCAAATATAATCCATGCTACAACTAGACCCAGTAACAATAATTTAAGTATCAAGTAATTTTCAAGGAATCTCTCCATATTAGTTGGATTGAATAATGTTGAAAGTTTCTGTGCAACAATATTCTGTCTTTAATTATTACACTGTTAAAGCACAGAACTTTCATTCAAGTATTGTATATTAATTACAAGTATTCTTTTATGTTAGCCCTAAATAACAACTTTTAATAGTCTATAGCTATTTGAATAACTATAATTATTTGAATCTCAGGTTTTAAATATCATAGATGAGATCATTTGCCAAAAAACATTACTGTATACTGTATATTATCCCACCCTACCCAATATTTTAGACATCTTCAGTATCTATTGCATTGGAAAACATAATTTAATAAGCATCAGTGGAACATTATTATTTGGCAAGAATAGATTATATGATGCTATTAATATCATACAAACTCTGTGAAAGCATGACATTTTGTAGTATTTGAACGTATTAATGTATTAATTGTAGCTAAACAGCTTTGTGTAATTAGCAGTTTAGAATAAACTGATTCATTTAAAGAGACTAATAACACTTAAGAAGTAAAATTCTGGAGGTAAAGAAAACAAATTTCTGTTCAATTGTTGAAAGAAATGGCATCTATTCTTTTCATACAAAAGATAGTGTGCAGAAAAGTTTTCTTCTGAATAAACTGATTATATTCATGATTTAACAATTACTTTGCAATTGATTCTGACACAGCTAGTATTTGAACTTTAAGCACTCTAATCTCAGGATTTTACCTAATGATACATATGAATCACTGAGGGCTACTACAAAACACGTACATTGTGCTCAACAATGATTTTCTTTGCATTAAAGAAACATTCTTTAAGGAAGACATTATGAACTGGTTCAACCATGACCTTAAGATATGATGAAATTTTTCATAAAATACAAGAACTGGGGAAAATTCAGCACCTTGTAAGAAAGATCATTAACCAAATGGCTGCTGTAGCACATAGCAATAGGACTTGCTAGGCACTCGTGAGCTAAGCTGAAAGTTTGATAGTGAAACATGTTACACATAATTAAATATGGATCCTTCCTAATCAATAGTGAGCGCATAATTACTTTTCTCAAGGTTAGCTAGGCAGAGTTTTTGAACAGACAAAAGCTAGAGGAAAGGGAATCAAGAAGACAAACTAGAAAGTCCTGCATTTGAGAGCTGAGGGGGCTATTAGGAGCTTTGGCACACTTGAAAAACCAGACTGCAATTTTATCAGTAGTCTCATTAGGGAACTATTAGACAAGGTCAGGAAGGCCTATGAGAATGGCTAGGTACTTTTAAGCAATGCTTCCCTGCTTCACCAAGTTACTCAATAATGACAGCCAAATTTTCATGTCTTTGAACAAAAACATCTTACATGAACATCTCCTTAAGCTATTTTCCAATTCTGCCTTTTAAAGAATGCCATCATTTCTCTATGCAAACTATCAGTGACAGATTAATGAATGCTTCCAACAGTGATGGATCAAAACCGTTCTAATCACTGACTACAAATCATGAGGGAGGCTGGGCGTGGTAGCTGTCACCTGTAATCCCAACGCTTTGGAAGGCTGACGCAGGTGGATCACAAGGTCAGGAGTTCAAGACCAGCCGGGCCAAGCTGGCAAAACCCCATCACTGCTAGAAATACAAAAATTAGCTTTGTATGGTGGTGGGTGTCTGTAATCCCAACTACTTGGGAGACCGAGGCAGATAACTGCTTGAACCCAGAAGGCAGAGGTTGCAGTGAGCTGAGATCACACCACTGCACTCCAGCCTATATGCCTTCCCAAGACCAGATCCCTGTGAGGGAGGGAAAATGAAGAGGAAGAGTCCCTTTAAGCATGTAGACCAATTAGCTTTCTTACAAATGTTGCTAAATATTATATCTTGCCTACTTACTTCCTTCTTTCCCAATTCCCAAATATATATTTTATACCTTCTCTGAGCCAAATATTAAATATAGGAGATCAATAATTTCAAAGATGTAAATGATAATGATGTTGGTAAAGTCAATTATGAGTTAGCCACATGTCATCAGATGGCCAAGAAGGCTTCATGTTAAACAACAGTGTCTTTGTCACAGAAGACTATAAGAGTACCTGTATATAAGGCTTTTGATAGAACCAAGGACTGTGAAGGACTTTAGAATTTATTCCAGGAACAAATAATGTGAGTCTGTGTTATAGAAAGATAATATTTTCCTGGAACTTATTTTTCCAAAGATATTTGATAAAATTTCTTACCTCCAAGAGACTGTTTTTTCAAGAAACTTATAGCATTCTAAAATTTATCTAAAAATTATCTAAGATTCTAACAAATAAATCCCTTAAACCTCTTGCTTTTCTTTATTTTCAAAACTTTAACTTGTTCCCTTAAGAGACATGGAAAAATAATTAATTATTTTTATAAAAATAAATATATTATATTGAGCAAGTATAAAGTGGTCTAAGTTTGATCTGAGATATGTTTTAAAAGCCTTTGAAATTAAATAAAGGTTAAAAAAAGTTTCTTGGGTATTATTAGGCCTGGGGATCAGAAATTAGTAACTACTCTAGATGCCTTAGAAAGAGCCATGAATGCCAGAGGTTAAGAAACAAACTCTAAGAAAGTTTAAAGGTTATATCAGCCAGTGTTCTCCAGAGAAAGAATCAAGAGGATGCATATACAAAGAGAGAGATTTATTTTTGAGGAACTGTCCATTTCTGTTGATTTTTCTTAACTCTATCCCTTCAAATATTGCTTCATTTAAGTCTTTTCAGTTAAACCACCTGAGTGGAAAGCTGTTTCGTGCAAGACTGACTGAGAAATTCTCAGACCCAGAGAGTATATATTTGTACATCTTTGTCTCACCCAGGTCTAATACTGAGGCAAGTATTTGTAAGGTAGTTGTGATATTGTGTTATAGTAATATATAAATGATATATTTGGTTTCTGTTCCTTGTTCTTAAAAGAGAGCTCCTAAAAACCCTTATTTCTGAGCAATGGGAGATGCTAGGTACATCTTTTGTCCTTTCATCTGGTTTTTGACCTCTATTCTTGACAAGGAGCTCCTAATTCTTTGGAGTTTATTGGGTAATAGGAGCATCTTTTGCTCCAATGAGGTGACTCTTGGTGGGCTCCTGATTGGGGGCTGTTTACCAGAAATACCTAGACATGATTAGAAGCTTGAAACTTTCAGACCTAACACCCATCCTCCAGAGAGAGGCAGGTGTTGGAGATTGAGTTAATAATCAATCCCACCTCCAAGATGAAACTTTCATAAAAATCCTGAACTTCAGGTTTTGGAGTGCTTCTAGGATGCTAAGCATATGAGGTACATGAAGTATACTGTGTCTGGAGAGGGCATGAGAGCTCCCAGTCACTTGCTCCTACCTGGCCATATATGTTCCCCTTCTATCTGGTGTTTATCTGTATCATCTGTAATATCCTTAGTAATAAATGAGAAATAGTAAACAAAATATTTCCCTAAGTTCTGTGAGCTGCTCTAGCAAATCAGTGTACCCTGATGGAGGTAGCTGGGGAAACTATGATTTGTAGCTGGTTGTTCGAAAGCACAGGCTACAACCCAGGGCTTGTGATTGGCATTTGAAGTAGGATCAGTCTTGTGGAGTGGGGTCAGTCTTATAGGACTGAGCCCTTACCATGTGGGCTCTGATGCTATCTCCAGGTAGGTAGTATCAGAATTGAATTAAAATATAGAATACCCAGCTTGTGCTCCCTGGAGAATTGATTATTAATGGGAGAAATTTCCACATATTTAAATGATTAGAAATTCATTTTCTTTCCAGAAGACCCTAACCCACATTCCTATCAAGGTAGTAGATAAGCTCCTAAAGGACATGAATGACACATGTATTTTGCTTAATCCTCATATTAACTCTAAAAGGGTTTTACAGGTAAGAAAACAGAGACTGGAAGAGATTACTTAGGTGAGGTGAAACAACTAGTAAGCAGTGGAATAGAAATTTGTACCAGATCTGTCTGTATTCCACCATGCATAATAAACAAAAACTTACTTTTTTAAAATTTTGAGGTAGGTAAAATAATTTTATTACGTATGATATACTTACTATGTGTACAGGAATCTCTCATTCATTCTCAGTCCTCCTTTTGCCTCAAACTTGCCACACATCATACTATGTTTGTGATTCACAAGATTTAACATACTGTCCCCAAATTAACAGCATGCATTCACTAAGATTGAACAGGTAATATTTGGAGCCACTTTCCTGATATACTTGCCTCACAAAAGAAATATGTCCTTTCTTTGGGGAGAAGTATATTGTACCTATTTCTTTTTTATGTTTTAAATCATATTTTTAAATTTATTTTACTTTTGGTGCATACTATATCTGGCATTTCTCCCCATGTTATCCCTCCCCACCCTTCCCTCCCTCCCCACCTCCCATTGTCTCTCCCCTACCACCCCAATTATACCTATTTCTTTAGATGTCCCTTAGCCCTAAATCACTGAAAAAAATAGGAATAATGATAGTAAAATAGAATATGATATTAGAACTAATGTTACTTCTGAAAGTAGAAAAAGAGCCAACAGATTTTTTAAAGTTGGGAATCTTCTTGTTACCCCATTAACTGTCTCTAAAATATCTCATCAAGATTGAAACCTGTATTTCTGGTTTAATGTGGGAAATATAGTATTATGGCTCCAAAATATTTCCAGGCTCCTCCTGTTGATGGTTATGCTTATTTTACTACTGTATTAAGTGTACATAGTCTTAAAAGCTATCCCATAGCTACTACCTTGACACATGGCACATATAATAGATAGGCATGGGTAGGAATGGAATAAAATCATGCTGTTCACTAAACTGTTGTCCCATTTCCTAAGGAACAATATGTCAGTTGTGTAGATCAGAGCCTTATCTCGTAGCTTCTTCTGACACCTGAACAAAGGGGGCCAAAAGCATGTACTTCCTTGTTTCCTGAAGCTTCTGATCCACATTTCTGTCAGTGGTGGTAGATTATGTGCTGAAGGGCATGAATGATATCCATGCAAGAAACTGCAAAAACAGTCAGTTTAAAGCTGAGTACCCCACAGTCAGCAAGCATGTTTGATTAGAGGACCCACCAATAAACAATTAGCCACGCTTTGCTTCATTTCTATGTAATCTAAATTCTACCTTTCCCTCTTTCCATTTTATATAAGCTTGACACTGTTTTTTCAGCTGTACATTTTTAAAAGCTTTTTTCTTCTATGTTCATTTTCTTTATTCCCTGAGCAATTTTTGAAATGGATTTATCTTTCCACTATGTTGTGATTTCCATTAATGGATAAATAAGAACTTAATTTAACCAATTAATGCCAATGCATGTTGGGGTAAAGTGACTTGCTCAAGATTAGGGAACAACTCAGAAGCAAAATCAGGAGGATTCTAGAAAATAAGAAAGTACTCAAAAAAAAAAAAAAAGGTTGGTAGATGTGGAAGGGATACAGGAGACAATGTGAAAGAGCTCTTAATGGCTCAGCTGGAACAATTCAAGCACTAAAATGAAAGCAGATTACTGGATTAAAACCTAAAGTAGAAAATTAATGTCCATTAAAAAATATCAAGGCTAATACAGATAAAATGAGGAAGAAGGGAAAAATCTCTTATACAGAAGAGGTCCAGATAATTTATGTGGATTGGTTATCTATTTCACTCCAGAGATGGAAATTAACACCACCTGCCTCTTCTCCCCACTAAAATTTGGGCTGTGCTTAATAAATTACTTCCAAAAACTACATATACTAACAGGCGGAAAACAAAGAATGATTTTACCGTGGAGTAAGCAGGCAAATTCCACCTCGATCAGATCATCAAGGCGAGCATCATGAGTGATAAGTAATGTGTCCTTGTTATGATGTGATACCTCTGTGGTCTTCTTGCCAAAAATCCATAATCCCAGTCTGAAAATGAGAAAAGCATCAGACAAACCCAAACTGAGACTATTTTACAAAATGTCTGACCAGTACTATTCAAAACTGTCAATGTCATCAAAAATATAACATAGAATAAAACAAACTATCACATACCAGAAGACATAATGACTAAACATAATGTGGTATCCTAAATGGCGTCAAGAAATAACAAAGAGACATGAAGGAAAAACTAGTAAATTCAAAATAATTTGTGGAGCTGAGGTAATACTTATATGCCAATGTTGGCTCCTTAGTTGAGGCAAATGTACCATAGTAGTATAAGATGTTAACAGTAGTATAATATGTTAACAGGTAACTGAGAAAGGGGTAGATGAAGGCTCTCTGTATTATCCATGCAGCTTTCTTGTAAAGACAAAAGTACTCTAAAATAAAAAGGTTATGAAAAAAAGTCAGAAAAAAATCAAGGTGGATTCTAAAGGTTTTTATAGTCCCAACCAATGTTTCATATAAGATAGCATATTTAGTTAGTTGGTTTTTAAATGTATTAATGAGTAAATTATTTGCAGGTTTCCATTGTTCAGCACATTCTAGTACTACGGACGAATGTTTATAGCATGGAATAAGTGAAATAGCACTTAGTGACATAAAGAAAACCCTCCATAAATATTTATCAATTGATTGATTAGGATTACAAATTATTTTCCACCATGGCTTAGGGTACTTATTACATTGTTTGGTTTCTGATGTAATAAGTAGATGGGCATAAGTGAGAGGCTTTTAAAATATCAATATATTAATCCCTGAGAACCATACTAGTAAGACCCAATAAGTAATGTAGTATATTAGTCATTCGAAAGTACCTCATCCTGTGAAATGGTCTCTCAGTGTATCCTGGAGGAGATTTAAGCAAGGTCCACCTAATCAAGGTGACTGCAGTGAGGGTTCAGTCAGAAGCACGTAACAAGATGGAATTGATATGAAAGAAATATATGTGAATCAATTATGTTAACATTCCTGAAGATAGTTAGCCTGAGTGTAAAGAAATGGGAGTCTGAGAAAAATTTGTCAGCATTTCCCCAGCACTCTCCATGAATGCCTCAGGCCATCATAGTTTGATGCCATTAACTATCAGGTTCATTCAACTAGCCACTCTCCTTGCTCTGATTAATTTTATTTCCTGTGTAGGTTGATTTAGTGAAAGAGGGTACTCTTGGGTCACTTTGTTAGTTAGAGTTCTCATGGCACATTTGCAAATTTGCATTCTAGTTCACCCACTAGTTTCTTGGATATCTAGTTAATCTAGTTTTTTATTCACCAAATATATATATATAATGTTATTATGTACCTTGTACAGAAGTCTTGAACTTAAAATTAGTGATAAAATTCATATGTTGTGGTTATTAGAATGCCTTACACAGTACCCATTAATTCTTGAGGCATATTTTTGTGGATATTTTTAATTACAATTGTTTCTTGGTTGCTGTTGTTTTTGTTGTTGCTATGGAATAACTTTCCATCTACCTCCTGAATTTAAGCCATTCTAACAAAATTGAAACCCTTAACTTACGATTTGGAGAATTAGATGATCAGTCACTACCCTGTGATGGAATGCAACTTTGCTTGTTCTGCCAAAGTAGCCAGTTAATTTGCCCATCTTGAGGCTTTGTTTGCTTTTCTTTTCAATCTCAGCATCTGAGAATCATATACTCTTGAAACACCCATGAGAAATAGAAACAGGTAGATGGCTCACGCCTGTAATCCAAGCACCTTGGAGGCTAAGGTGGGTGAATCACCTGAGGTCAGGAGTTCAAGACCATCCTGACCAACATGGTGAAACCCCATCTTTAAAAGAAAAAAAAAAGAAAGAAACAGGTAGATAAGGCTACTTTATAGGGACCTCTTAATTCATCACAAAAATGAGACACTCTGGAGTGAAACATCAAAGTTATTTAACCAACAGGTTTAGCAGCTGTGGTAAACGGTGCGTGTGATTCAAATTTGAGTAGAATTGTGTTTAATTGAAAATTTGGCCACTGGATGAAATCGTCACTGCAAAGATTGAGATGACATTGAAGAACTGCCAAGGATGCTAAGAATGTGAAAGGAAGAGCCACTTAAGTTAATATTTCATAAAACAGCCAGCATTTTATAAAGCAGAGTGATAGAAAATATGTTCCAGGACCACTTTCATCAGAATCACCTGTGACATGTGTTAAACTGCAGATACCTTGGCCTGAAACTTCTACTGGATCAAAATCTTCTTATCGGGAGGAATCTGCGGGCTTTTTGAAGTTTTTTTGGTAATTCTCATAAGCCCTACAGTTTGAGAATGTGGGTTTGCTTTGTAAATCAAGAGAGCACTTTGATACTACAGTGCTGGCAAATTTTATTGACATTCGTTACACATTTCCAGGAAGTCTTGAATTTAAAACTTACTGGGCAAAAATGGGGGAAATATGAATCTCAGGTAGTCTGCTTTGTGAACCTTTAAAAGAAAATATTTTTAGAGTATGTTTTGTAAACTAAATATTACAGTCAGCATTTTAAATAACTAGTGTTTTAATTACAATGGCTTTTTGGTACAGAAAGTTTGCTCAATTTGCATATAAATAGCTAGACAAAGTGTCTTTTGGAGATGCACAGTAATTTAACCGACCCTGATTTCTCTGTTTTACATTTGTCAGAATCTTTCTGTGTTTGAGGCTGCTTTTCTTTCAATAAACACTATATTGAACACATATCAAGCTTAACCTCATTGATAGCTAACTTGATTTAATTAATTTTCCCAGGTATTCACTTGACAACAGATTTGCTTTGTTCATGAGCCAATATTTGCAGTCTTTGAAAATTTCTGTGAATCCTAATATGCTTTTGTGTTTTCACCTTCCACAGAATCTATTCTAAAGGAAAATCACCTGGTTTATTTGCAATTAAATGTTTGCTCTAACACCAGTGCGATGGAATCCATTGCAACACTAAGCCATTGAACACTTAATCATAAAAATGATTTCCAGGGCTGGGCGCGGTGGCTGACGCCTGTAATCCCAGCACTTTGGGAGGCCAAGGCGGGTGGATCACGAGGTCAGGAGACCGAGACCATCCTGGTCAACATGGTGAAACCCCCCTCTACTAAAAATACAAAAAATTAGCTGGGCATGGTGGCTTGTGCCTGTAATCCCAGCTACTCAGGAGGCTGAGGCAGGAGAATTGCCTGAACCCAGGAGGCGGAGGTTGCGGCGAGCCGAGATCGTGCCATTGCATTCCAGCCTGGGTAATAAGAGCGAAACTCTGTCTCAAAAAAAAAAAAAAAAGATTTCCTTCTGGTCACACTAAAAGAGTAGAACTTTGAGTCCGAAAAACCTATGTTATATCATTTATTATGCATATAACTTTGAATCCAGTCTGTGAGCTTTCTGAGCCTCAGATTGCATACCTACAAAATGGGTTGATCAAATAAGATAATAATTGTAAAATGGCTGACACATTCGTAAATAGAGAAGAGTAGTGAAAAGGATAAAGGAAGGTGATGTGAAAAGACTGGAACATTGGTGGGGGAACAGCCTGTAACTGCTGAGCCTTCACTTCACACACACAATGCAGAGCTCTTCATTTCTAGTGTGGGACATCCAGATTCTTAGTGATTGCGGAAACCGTTATATTAAGAAAAAGATAAAAGGAATAAAAGTCATTTCATGGCACAGCTAGAACTCCTGAGTAATTTCATGATTTTTGAATTGTAAAGTGAATAAGAATGCTATTAATATTTACTTAAAGAAACATCTCCATTGTACCACGGTTGAACGAATTTAGAATACTTAATAAAGGTACCATGCTGTAAGAAACAGCCCTTGATGCAGCTGACCTTATATTTCCTGTGTAACATTTTTTATTCTTTGACTCAATTTCCTGTCTCTTGCTTCACACATAATGAATAAAAACTGCTTCTACATTTTATATTGTGCACATTATTTCTTAACATTTTTATTTTCACCAAAAAAAGGACAAAATGACATTTACCAAGCAGAAAAGGAAGAGCTAAGGATTTTTAAGCCCTACAAATTTTTATAGTTATTAGAATCATTACTGCACTTTCTGGAAAACAGCTATTTTAAGGAAAAGGACCGTAAACCTTTTCCTGATATACAATAATTTCAGTTCCCTATTAAACATGTTAACACCACTGAACTAGTGACTAGCTTTTACAAAATAAGGGTAAGTGAAAGGTACGACTTTTATAACATTGAACTGGTGCTGTCTTAAGTAACAGTACTTTGTTCTTTCTACAGTACTTTTTGAACAATCTGTGTATCCTTGAATTCACAATCAAATAACAAGAGACTAGAGAACCCACTCAAAAGAAGTTTGCAGTGTTTGGAATGAGTTTTAATGTGTCAGAAGAAGGGGAAGACACTGATTTGATAATTAGCATAAACATAAATTAGAATGCAAGTCATTTTCAATGTAGGAAAACTTGTAGACTAACACTACGGTATGAACCCATAATTTTGGACAAAGTGAGAATAAAGCAAGGAACTAGACCTATAGCACTCTGAGAAGGAAGAAAAACATTCTGGGATAACTCCAGGAAAAGGTATAACATTCGATATTTGGAGTTTTGTTTGTTTGTTTTCCAGGTTTTCCATTTTGTTCTCATTACATGTTGGTATGCAAACTTTGCTCCAATTGTATTAGAACACATTTTCAGAACTAGAATTATTACATTAAAGCAAAATTTAAGGACTGCGATATGTTGAACAGAAATATGTTATGTGTGCTGCACAGAAAAATGTTACCAAAGTTCTTACCAACATAATGTCTGACAATGCTGGTCTGACCACAAAATCATTACTATGACCTAAAAGTTATTGCTAATCAGGTAAATAAAAATTATCTCTTCTTTTATTATTATGGGATTGCTAATGAGATATCAAGTAGGTATTAGGAATTCATAGTTCTATAAATTATGGGTAATGCTCATTTTCAATTTGAGAATTAGCATTTCTTGAATCTCTGAATTTTATTTATATATTAAAGGTGTTACTCATTACAACTCACATAAAGAGTTGCCAATGTTTTCCCAAATTTGTTGTCATTTAAAGTGGTTTTCATAATATTTCATATATTTAACTTGTATCTTTGAAAAATAAGTATAATATCAGAATAAAAGTTATGTAAAGCATGAGTTTGCCTATCCTGCACTGTGCTGTATCTTTAGCCTCTAGTCTGTGCCTAGCAACCAGGAGATTCTCAGTAAATACTTTCAGATGAGCCTTTACAGGTATCACACTTCTGATTATTCATAATTCTGGCAAAAATAGAATTCTATGAAAAATTAACCAGTAGTTGCCTTATCTTTTATCCCTTTAATTTCACTCTTAGAAGTCTTTAATTATAACATAAACATTTTGAAATAAATTGCTGTGTGGTACTCATGTCTGTATACTTCAGAGAGCTTATTACAGTGCTTTTTCATACATATTTACAGAATTGAATTCAGTGCAAAGAAAAAAATCCAGCCAAATAGAACATATTTTCTCCCCCAAATCATTATCTTTATCAAAACTCTAATAATTACTTATTGACTGAATATTCTGTGCTAATCACAGAATTTTCTTTGATTTATCAGTCAGGTTTTCTAGAGGTAGACAACGCTAACAAACTTCGTCGGTCTAAGACAAAAAGGAAATTTTCCAGAAGTGCAGCAGGGGCACCCAGAATAAACAAACTTGAAGTTGCAGAAGTGAGACTGAAAGATAATCAGATTAACCAAGGTTGCTCAAGAGCTAACATGTAAACAATAAGATTTTGGTCAAAATGATGTTGCAATGCATAAGAAACGTCATTGTTGATGCTGTGAAATAGATTCTAACCCTCCCTTTGTTTCTGTGTTATTAAAGCAAAATTCAAAGGTGAGAATGCAAATGTCTAATTTGCCAAACCTAGGTCACCTGTTTCACCCTGAGTTTTGGAGGGCCGGAAAAGAATTTGCCTCAGCCTCTTTCAGTTTCCATAGACTCTGTGCAAGATGGCATAGTGCATCATTCAGTAAACTAGGCAGTGGTTACTGGAAGCTGGATAGAAAAAATAATAAATATTTAATAGAAATAGGCATGTTGGATAAAACACATATTTTTCTCCTTGGAGATTATTGTTTGAGAGAGGAAAACATTATCACAGATATGAATATAAAATTAAAACTGTGATACATTAAAAAGTGGTATATATTATTATGTGTGTGTGTGTGATATATATATATATATATGTATATATAAAATAGATCAGGATTTTTTAAAACTGCAAGTGATAGAAATCTAGCCTTTACAGATCATGCTAGCTTGCAACATAAAGGAACTGATATGGTTTGCCTGTGTCCCCCACAAATCTCATGTTGTGGGAGGGAACTGGTGGGACATAACTGAACCATGAAGGTAGGTCTTTCCCATGCTATTCTCATGATACTGAATAAGTCTCATGAGATCTGATGGTTTTAGAAACAGGGGTTTCCCTGCACAAGCTCTCTTCTTGTCTGCCACCATGTGAGACATACCTTTCATCTTCTGTCATAAATGTGAGGCGTCTCTAGCCAAGCGGAAGTATAAGTCCATTAAACCTCTTTATTTTCTAAATTTCTCAGTTATGGTTATGTCTTTATCAGCAGTGCGAAAACAGACTAATACAGGAACTTACTGGCCAACTTTCCTAAGATGTCCAGGTCTGGCTTTGCATGTGACTGGACTTAGTCTCAAACACTGTGCTATGCCTTGGTCACTATGTATCTATCCAACTAGAAACTATAATTCATTTATAATACCTCTAGTGTTGGGTTTATTTTCAGGCAGCCATTTCCCCATTTGTTGAGAAAGCTGCTTCTCCACAGCCTCAATCGAACAAAATTGTTACACATTGAAATCCCAGATGATCCAATGCGAGACATCTAAGGTAAAAAATAAAGAATAAACAGTCCAGAGCGATCTTTACATATTTCTAGAAGCGATAATTATAAAGGTCAATGAGAAAACTGGGTGACTAATTTTCCTCAATGCAGAGACATTGAGAAAAGACCAGCTTCTATGTTCAAATTTATTAAAGTTAATATTTAGAGCTGGGACTTCTAAAATATCTGAATGAGGAACTCTGAAAAATCTTTTCCCAAAATACAATGACTAAATCTTAAAAAAAAAAAAAACGACTAAATTTTCCAAAAAAGTTTGGAAATTTTCAAAATGCATGAAAACGAGCAGAGAAGTATTTATTCAAGAAAAATGACTCACTGTAAGCGCTGTATGTGGCACTGAAGCCTGGGGCAACTCAAATGATCCCCAGATTTGTAGTACTCTAGTTCTACCAGGTCAAGATAGACTGTGAAGGCAATGGTCCTCTGCTGGAGAGAGGACTTGATTTGGAGCATGAAAAAACTCACTGTTGAAAGTGTTATCAAAAACAATTTGACCTTGGCCACAAAAATCAGGGAAAGCTAACATTGCAGCTACTCTGAGATTGTGAAACACATGGGGCATACATAGATCAGCAGATCATCTAGAAACTTTACAGGAAGAGTTGGGGAGTAAGTTAGGTATAGAAGAACTAGGTATGTGCCATATATTCCTGGTAGTCAGAAAGGCTACATACATGGTGAGGAGAGACCAGAGAGGATGACTACCTGGACCGAACTGAAACTTGTATTCACACAAAGGCAAAGCTTGGAAACACCTGAAAGTCACCTAAACACTGTTTATGTAAACTTGTTTGCATTCTCCCAACATCATCAGCAAAGATTGCAAGGTTTAATAGCTTAAGGTAATCAAGCATAACTTCTGACCAACAACTAACTGAACAATTGGCTATATGGACCCAGGGGTGACCCCATGAAATCCAAGTTTAAGAATAAAAATGAGGATAATAACAATAAGAAAAGCACTGAACAGAGATATCAGTAGCTATACACTACAGAATTCCAAAAATGTCACTAAACAAATGAAAAAAAAAAAACTATAACAATTCCTGAGGGGGATTCAGAATCCAGAGTTGCTTGTATATATAATCTAAAATGACCAATTCTTAAGAAAAATTATTATTATTATTATTATTTGAGACAGCATTTTGCTCTGTTGCCCAGGCTGGAGTAGAGTGGCATGATCTCAGCTCACTGCAACTTCTGACTGCTAGGTTCAAGTTATTCTTCTGCCTCAGCCTCCTGAGTAGCGAGGATTACATGTGCATGCCACCATGCCTGGCTAATTTTTGTAATTTTAGTAGAGATAGAGTTTTGCCATGTTGGCCAGGCTGGTCTTGAACTCCTGACCTCAAATGATCTGCCCACCTTGGCTTCATAAGTGCTGAGATTACAGTCGTGAGCCACCATGCAGGCCACTTAAAAAAAGTTATTAAATAGACAAAGACACAGAAAAATGTGACCCATATATATAGAAAAAGTCAATCAAAAGCAATAGTTTCTTTAAAAATCTAGATTTTGGTGATAGAAGACAAAAATTCAAACAACTGTTATAAAAAGTGTTCAATGAACTAAAGGAAATCACATTAAATAAAAATTAAAAAGTGTTATAACAACTACTCACCTTGAGAATGGAAATTCTGGTATTGAAAACCCTAATAACTTAAATTTCAAAAATCATTAGAGAGACTCAACAGCAAACTGGAGCCAGCAAAAGAAAGAATTGAAAATCCAAAGATATACCAAGAGATAATTAAAGCTGAAAAATGAAAATAAAAACAATGCAAACAAGTTAACACAATCTCAGAGACCTTGGGAAAGCATTAGGTGTATCAATATACATGTAATGGGAGTTTCAGAATGAGAGGAGAAAAAGAAAAGGGCACAAAATCATTTGAAGAAATATTGGCTGAAATATCCCAAAATTGATAAAAATTAATCTACACATTCAAAAAGCTCAATAAACTCCACACAGGATAAACAAAAAGAGAACCAAACTTAGACATATCATACTCAACCAGAAAAAGCCAAAGGCAAAGATAAAATCTTGAAATCGTCAAGAGAAAAATGACCTCTTACATACAAGAGAATCAAAATTAGATAGCCAATGACTTCTTATCAGAAACAAGGCAGATTAGGGGGACGAAGGTGGAGCAAGATGCTGAAGAGAAACCTCCAGTGATTGTCCCCCAACCCTGCATGAACATCAAATTGAACAACTATCCACACAAAACAGCATCTTCATAACAACCAAAGGTCAGGTGAGTGATCACAGTACCTGGTTTTAATATCATGTTAAGGAAAGAGGCACTGAAGAGGTTACAAAAGAAAGTATTAAATGGCCTACACCATGCCCTTCCACTCCCCATCTGTGGTCACATTTTGCAGAGAATCAGTGCACTCAAAGGAGGGAGAGTGCACTGATTGTGTGACTGCATTGGAATTCTGCTTCCATGTCACAGTGGAAAGCAAAACAGGTCAGAACTCAGCCAGCATCCATCCAGAGGTAGGAATCTGAGTTCTGGCAAGCCCTGCCACCATGGGCCAAGTTGGCCTGGGGTTCTTAACAAACTTATAAAGCAGTGAAGCCACAAGGCCTGTAATTCCTGAGCAAGGACTGGTGCTATGCTGGGCTTATGGTCAGTGGACTTGGGGTGCACATGAACTAGTGAGATACCAGCTGGGGTGTCCAAGGGAGTGCTTGCATCACCCCTCACCCAACCCAAGGCAGCACAACTTACAGCTACCAGAGAGACTCCTTCTCCCTGTTTTATGAGACAGGAAGGAAGATCTGTCTTGCAACTTGGATACCAACTCAGCCACAGTAGAATAGGGGATCAGAAAGAGTCCTGAAGTCCCCATTCCAGGGCCTAGCTACCAGATGACATTTCTGAACACATCCTGGGCCAGGAGGAAACCTTGAAATGAAAAACCCAGTCTTGACAGAATTCATCACCTACTATCTAAAGAGCCCCTGAGCCCTGAATAACCAGCAGTGATAGCCAGGCAGTACTTGCTGCAGGCCTTGGGTGAGACCCAGAGCTGTACTGGCTTCAGGTGTGAACCAGCACATTTCCAGCTGTGGTGGCTAGAGGAAGAAAGGATAGGGAAGAGTAAAGGGGAGTTTGTTTTACCTCTTGGGTACTAGCTCAGCTACAGTTGGGTAGAGCACTAAGAGGGCTTCCGGGGCTCTCAATTTCCTGGATGGCATTTGTGGACCTACCCTGGGCCAAAGAGGAGCCCATTGTCCTGAAGGGAGAGGCTCAAGAATGGCAGCATTTGCCACAAGCTGACTAAAGAGCCCTTGGACCTTGAGTTAGCCTCGGTGGTAGCAATGCAATGGTCATTGTGGGATTTGAGCAACACCCAGTGCTGTGCTGGTTTTGTATCTGATCCAGTGAAGTCCCAGTGGTGATGTCCACAATGGTGTTTGTGTCATCTGTCCTTCCAGCTCTAGGCAGCTCAGCAGAGAGAGACTTCATTTGTTTGGGAGAAAGCAAGGGAAAATAACAAGAGTCTCTGCCTGGTAATCTCAGGAATTCTTCTAGATCTTACTGAAGATCACCAAGGTGGTACCTCTGTCAGTCTGCAAGAGCCATAGCATTACTGGGCTTAGGGTGCACCCTAATGCAGATATAGCTTCAGTGGCACAAACTTAAATCACAATACTTAAGTCCCTTGAAAGACCTGGAAAGCCTTCCCAAGGAGGACAGTTACAAACAAGCTCAGACTGTAAGAACTATAATAAATACCTAACTCCATAATGTGCAGACACCAATGAACACCTACAAGCATTCAGAGCATCCAGGAAAATATGATCTCATCAAATGAACTAAATAAGACTCCAATGACAAATCCTGGGGAGATAGAGATATGTGACCTTTCAGATAGAGAATTCCAAATAGCTGTTTTGAGAAAGCTCAATGATGCAGAGAAAAATCTCAGAGTCCTATTGATAAATTTAATAAAGAGATTGAAATAATTAATAAGAATTCAGCAAATTCTGGAGCTTAAAAATGCAACAGTTATACTGAAGAAAGCATCAAAATCTCTCAATAACAGAATTGATCAAGTAGAAGAAAGAATCAGTGAGCTTGAGTGTAAGCTACTTGAAAATTCACAGCTGTAGGACCCAAAAATAAAAGGAACAACAAAGAATGAAGTGTGCCTACAAGGTCTAGAAAATAGCCTCGGATCTAAGAGTTGCTGAAAGAGGTAGAGAGGGAAAGAGAGATTGCAGCAGAAAGTTTATAAAAGGGAAAATAATAGAGAACTTTCTGCACCTAAAGAAAAATATCAATATCCTATTACAAGAATGTTATAGAAAACCAAACAGATTTAACCCAGGTAAGACTATCCTAAGATATTTAAGAATCAAATCCCTAAAGGTCAGGGATAAAAAAAGAATACTAAAAGCAGCAAGATAAAAGAAACAACATACAAAGAAGCTCCAACACATTTGGATAGGTCTTTTCAGGGGAAACCTTACAGGCCAGGAGAGAAAGGCATGACATATTTAAAGTGCTGGAGAAAAAGAAACCACTTTTATTCCAGAATAGTATATGTGGTGAAAACATCCTTCAAACATGAAGCAGAAATAAAAACTTCCCCAGACAAACAAAAGTGAGGGTTTTCAACATCAAACCTGTCCAACAAGGTATGATAAAGGGAGTTCTTCAATCTGACGGTAAAGGACATTATTGAGCAATGAAAAAATGATCTGAAGGTACAAAACTCACTAGCAAATATTAAGTATATAAACACAGCATATTGTAATATTGTAATTGTGATGTGTAAACTACTCATATGTTGAGTATGTCTAAACAAGGACCTATCAAACATACTACTAGACAAAACTTTTCAAGACATACACAGGATAAAGTGTAGTCTTTATTAGTTTTCTCTTTGCTTGTTAGTTTACTTGTTTGCTTATATATTATTTCTAAGCCTCATGGTAACCTCGAAAAAGAAATACAACAGATACCCAAAATTAAAAGGTAAGAAAACACACCACCTGAGAAAATCTCCTTCACTAAAAGGAAGACAAGAATAAAGGAAAGAAGGAAGAGAAGATCATACAACAGCCAGAAATCAAATAACAAAATGGCAAGAGTAAATCCTTACTTCTCAATAACATTGAATGTAAATGAACTACATTTTAACCAAAACATATAGAGATAGTGGCTGAATGGATAAAAAACAAGACCAAATGAACTGTTGCCTACAAGAAACATAGCTTATATATAAAGATACACATAGACTGACAATAAAGAGCTGAAAAAGATATTCTCTGCATATAGAATCCAAAAAGACAAGAAGTAGCTATACTTATATCAGACAAAATAGATTTCAAGACGAAAACTTCAAAAAGAGACAAAGAAGGTTATTAAATAATGACAGAAGGGTCCATGTAGCAAGAAGATATAACAACTATAAATATATATGCACCTAACACTGGAGCATCCTGATATATAATGCAAATATAATTAGATCTAAAGAGAGAGAGAAATCCCAATATAATAATAGATAGAGGCTGAAACACCAACTTGTAGCACTGGACAGATTACTCAGACAGAAAATCAATGAATAAATATTTTATCTGCACTATATACCAAATAAATATTTACTGAATGTATTTACATCAAACAAATGTAGAATACATATGCTTCTTCTTAGCACATTAATGGTTCTCAAGAATAGATCATATGATAGGCTACAACATAATCTCAATTTCTTTAAAACTTGAAATTATATCATGTATTTTTTATTGAACACAATGGCATAAAACTAGAAATCAACACCCAGAAGTATTGTGGAAACAACCAAACATATGGAAATTAAAAACTATGCTCCTGAATGACTAATGATTAATGAAGAAACTAAGAAGAAAATTTAAAAAAATTATTGAAACAAACAATAATGCAACATAAAGTATCAAAACCTATGGCATACAGTAAAAGCAGTTCTAAGAGGAAAGTTTATAGCTATATTTGCCTACATCAGAAAAGTAGAAAAATGTAAAATAAGCAATCTGATGATGTATCTTAAAGAACTAGAAAGGAAAGAGCAAACCAAAACCAAAACTCTTAGGAGAACAGAATAAAGATAAGAGCAAAAATAAGTACAATTGAAACAAAAAATAGAAACATCAAAATGAAAAGTTTGTTTATTTTCTTTTATTGTAAAAATTAACAAATTCAACAAACCCCAAATAACTAGGAAAAAAGAGAGAAGACACAAATAAATAAAATCGGAGATGTAAAAGTAGATATTATAACTGGGAACACAAAAATTCAAAAGATTGATAGAGGGTAATCTGAGCAACTATATGCCAACAGATTGGAAAGTGTAGAAGAAATAGATAAATTCCTAGACACATACAACCTATCAAGATTGAATCATGAAACTTGATTGTCAGGCCTATATTAGGTGTTGAACCTTAATGCTATGTATTTGTACTTATTAAAAATTGTTTCAATGAAAATTACATTAGCCATATAAACTTCTGGTCCAGCTGACAGTTCTTCCATTTGAAAAATATACTATTTGCATGGACCTGTTTGAATATTTTTATTTTCTAGTCCCCCTCTCCTACACTGTATGGAATCGAAGCAAGAATTTTCTCTTTTGATAAAGGAATAAAAACTGAACCTGTTATTTATAAATTGATGTCTGATAACTTATAAAAAATCTTGAAATACTGAAATGTATTATAAGCCTTAATCCTAGGTAGTCTTAAAAAAATGAATCTCTTAAGTATCTTTTGAATCTGTATTCACACTATTTTGCAGCACTGTTTACAATAGCAAAGACCTGGAATCAACCCAAATGCCCATTGATAATAGACTGGATTGGAAAAATGTGGCACATATACACCATGGAATATTATGCAGCAATCAGAAATGATGAGTTTGTGTCGTTTGTAGGGACATGGATGAATCTGGAGAACATCATCCTCAGCAAACTGACACAAGAACAGAAAATGAAACACCGCATATTCTCACTCATAGGTGTGTGATGAAAAATGAGAACACATGGACACAGAAAGGGGAGTACTAAACACTGAGGTCTATTGGGGGGAAAAGGGGAGGGCCAGTGGGAGGGGGAGGTGGGGAGGGATAGCCTGGGGAGAAAAGCCAAACGTGGGTGAAGGGGAGAAGAAAAGAAAGCACACTGCCATGTGTGTACCTACGCAACTGTCTTGCATGCTCTGCTCATGTACCCCAAAACCTATAATCCAATAAAAAATTAAAAAAAAAAAAAGGATATTTTAAAATAATTTTTGCTCTTTTTTGAATCTGTTTCTTATTTGAAGGGTACTTGTTTTTATTGAGGTACTTGTTTTTGTTGATAAATGAGTGCATTTTTAAAAATAAGGCTTCTTATAACTATGGCTGGATGTGCATATGGAAACAGAAAAGCCTGAATAAACCCATAACAAGCACAAGATCAAACCAATAATAAAATGTCTCCCAACAAAGAAAAATTAAACAATGGCTACAATGTTTAATTTTTCCAAACATATAAAGAAGAACACCAATGCCACTCAAACTGTTCCAAAAAACAGAAGAGAAATGAATACTATAAGGCCAGTACTATCCTGATGCCCAAAACAGACAAAGACACATCAAACAAAACAAAACAAAACAAAGAGAAAACCTCTACAGTCCAGTATTCCTGATGAACATTGATACAAAAATCCTCAATGAAATACTAGCAAACTGAATTCAATGTTAAAAAAGATTGTTCATCATGACTAACTGAGATTTAACTTAGTGATGTGAGGATTGCCCAACATATGAAAATCAATTAATGTGATGCATCACATCAACAGTTAAGGACACAAACTATATAATCATTTTAAAACCATATAATCATTGATAAAACTGAACATCCCTTCATGCTAACCACTCCCTAAAATAAAATCTGGCTATAGAAAGAATGCCTCAACACAAAAAAATTCATATACAACAGACTCACAGCTAGTATCGTATTAAATGGGGAAAAACTAAAAGCCTTTCCTCTGAGATCTGAAACATGACAAGGTGCCCACTTTCAGCACACCTATTCAACATCTTACTGGAAGTCCTAGCTAGAGCAATCAGACAAGAAAAATTAATAAAGGGCATCCACATTGAAAAGGAAGAAGTCAAATTATCCTTGTTTGCAGATAATATGATCTTATATTTGGGAAAACCTAATGTCTCCACTAAAAACCTATCAGAACTAATAAACAAATTCAGCAAAGTTGCAGGATGTAAAATCAACATACAACAACCAGCAGCATTTCTATATGTTAAAGATGAACAATGTGAAAAGGAAATCAAGAAAGTGATTCCATTTACAATGGCTAAAAACAAAATTAAATGCCCAGAAATAAACTTAGCCAAAGAAGTGAAAGATTTCTCAACTGAAAACAACAAAACATTGATGCAAGAAACTGAAGAGAACATGAAAAATGGAAATACATTCCATGTTAATGGATTGGAAAAATCAATATTGTTAAAATTTCTATACTACCCAAAGCAATCTATAGACTCAGTGCAATCCCTATCGAAATACCAATTGCATTTTTCACAGAAATAGAAGAAACTATTATACTAAAATTTCTATGGGACCACAACAGGCTCACGACAGGCAAAGCTATCTATAACAAAATAATAAAACTGGAGGAATCTCACTGCCTGGTTTCAAATTATACTACTGACCTATAATAAGCAAAACAGCATAGTAATGGCATAAAAACAGACACACAGGCCAATGGAACAGAACAGAGAACTCAGAAATAAATCCATACCTCTAAAGTAAACTCTTATTTTTTTTTTTTTTTAATGAGACAGAGTCTTGCTCTGTCAGCCATGCTGGGGCCATGGTGTGATTTTAGCTCACTAAAACCTCCATCTCCTTGGCTCAAGCAATTCTTCCACCTCAGACTCCCAAGTGACTGGGAATACAGGCACCCACAAACATGCCTGGCTAATTTATTTTTATTTTTTGGCAAAGATAGGGTTTCACCATGTGGGGTCAGGTGATCCACCTGCCTCAGCCTCTAGAAGTGCTCAGACCACAAACGCGAGCCACTGTGCATGGCCTGGTAAACTCAGTTTTGACAAAAGTGGCAAGAACATAAGCTAGAGAAAAGACAGTCTCTTTAATAAATAGTGCTGGGAAAACTGAATATCCATATCCAGAAGAATGAAATTAGAGCTGTATCTCTTGCCATATATGAAAATCAAGTTAAAATGAGTTAAAGACTTAAATCTAAGATGTGAAATGATGAAACTACTGAGAGAAAACATTGGAGAAACTCTCCGGGACATTAGATTGGGCAAATATTTAATAATACCCCACAGGAACAGGCAACCAAAGAAAAAATGAAAAAATTAAATCACATCAAGTTAAAAAGTTTCTGCACAGCAAAGGAAACAACCAATGAGGTGAAGAGACAACACACAGAATGGGGGAAAATATTTATAAACTACCTATCTGACAACAATCAATAATCAGAACACATAAGCTCAAATCACTCAATAGGAAAAAAATCTAATCCAATTTAAAAGATAGACAAAATATCTGAAATGATATTTCTCAAAAGAAGTTATATAAATGGCAAAAAGGTATATGAAAAGATATTCAACATCATTAATCATCAGAGAAATGCAAATCAAAACTACAATAAAATGTCATCTTACCCCAGTTAAAATGGTTTTTATCCAAAAGACAGGCAGTAAAAAAATGTTGCTGAGGATGTGGAGAAAAGGGAACTCTTTTCAACTTGTACACTGTTGATAGGAGTGTAAATTAGTACAACCACTATGGAGAACAGTTCAGAAGTTGCTCAAAAGCCTAAAAGTAGAGCTACCATATGATCTAGAAATCCCACTGTGAGGTATATTTGCAAAAGAAATGGAAGAGATTGAAAAGATATCTGCAATCCCATGTTTACTGCAACGCTATTCACAATAACCAAGATTTGGAAGCAACATAAGTGTCCATCACTAGATGAAGAGATGGATGGATAAAGTGTGCCATATACACACAATGGAAGACCATTCAGACAAAAAAAAAGAGATCCTGTCATTTGTCACAACATGGATGGACCTGGAGGTCATTATATTAAGTGAAAAAAGCCAGCCACAGGAAAACAAAGTTCACCAATTTTTCCTTTTTTTCTTTTCGAGACAGAGTTTCACTCTTGTTACCCAGGCTGGAATGCAATGGTGTGATCTTGGTTCAACGCAACCTCCGCCTCCTGGGTTCAGGCAATTCTCCTGCCTCAGCCTCCTGAGTAGCTGGGATTACAGGCACGTGCCACCATGCCCAGCTAATTTTTTGTATTTTTAGTGGAGACAGGGTTTCACCATGTTGACCAAGATGGTCTCGATCTCTTGACCTCGTGATCCACCCACCTTGGCCTCCCAAAGTGCTGGGATTACAGGTGCGAGCCACCACGTCTGGCCCTCTTTTCTTTTTTTTAATAAATATTTTATTTCACTTTAGGTTCTAGGGTACATGTGTAAAACGTGCAGGATTGTTGCATAGGTACCTACATGGCAGTTTGCTGTCTCCATCTCTGCATCACCTATATCTAGCATTTCTCCCCATGTTATCCCCCAACCTCCCTTACCCCTGCTGTCCCTCCCCATTCCACCCCCTCAACAGTGTGCGATGCTCTCCTCCCTGTGTCCATTTCTTCTCACTGTTCAACACCCACCTATGAGGGAGAACATACCGTGTTTTATTTTCTGTTCTTGTGTCAGTTTGCTGAGAACGATGGGGTTTCCAGATTCATCCATGTCCCTACAAAGGACATGAACTCATCGTTTTTTAATGGCTGCATAGTATTCCATGGTGTATATGTGCCACATTTTCCTTGTCAAGTCTATCATTAATGAGCATTTGGGTTGGTTCCACATCTTTGCTATTCTAAACAGTGCTGCAGTGAACATACAGGTGCATGTGTCTTTATAATAGAACCATTTATAATCCTTAGGATACACACCCAGTAATGGGATTGCTGGGTAAAATGGAATTTCTATTTCTAGGTTCTTGAGGAATTGCCACACTGTCTTCCATAATGGTTCAACTAACTTACACTCCCACCAGCAGTGTAAAATTGTTCCTATTTCTCCAAATCCTCTCCAGCATCTGTTGTCTCCAGATTTTTTTTTTTAAGACGGAGTTTCACTGTTGTTACCCAGGCTGGAGTGCAATGGTGCGATCTCAGCTCACTGAAACCTCCGCCTCCTGGGTTCAGGCAATTCTCCTGCCTCAGCCGCCTGAATAGCTGGGATTACAGGCACATGCCACCATGCCCAGCTAATTTTTTGTATTTTTAGTAGAGACAGGGTTTCACCATGTTGACCAGGATAGTCTCAATCTCTTGACCTCGTGATCCACCCGCCTTGGCCTCCCAAACTGCTGGGATTACAGGCGTGAGCCACCACGCCTGGCCTGTCTCCAGAGTTTTTAATGGTCGTCATTCTAACTGGCATCAGATGGTATCTCAGTATGGTTTTGATTTGCATTTCTCTAATGACAAGTGATGATGAGCATTTTTTCATGTTTGCTGGCTTCATATATGTCTTCATTCAAAACATGTCTGTTCATATTCTTGGCCCATATTTGAATGGGTTTGTTGGTTTTTTTCTTATAAATCTGTTTTAGTTCTTTGTAGATTCTGGATATTAGCCCTTTGTCAGATGGGTAGATTGAAAAAATTTTTTCCCATCCTGTTTGTTGCCATTTCACTCTAATGATTGTTTCTTTTGCTGTACAGTAGCTCTGAAGTTTAATTAGATCCCATTTATTTATTTTGTTGCCAATGCTTTTGGTGTTTTAGTCATTAAGTCCTTGCCTATGCCTATGTCCTGAATGGTTTTGCTTAGGCTTTCTTCTAGGGTTTTATGATGTTAGGCCTTATGTTTAAGTCCTTTATCCATCTGGAGTTAATTTTAGTTTAAGGTGTCAGGAAGGGGTCCAGTTTCTGCTTTCTGCACATGACTAGCCAGTTTTCCCAACACTATGTATTAAACAGGGAATCCTTACCCCATTGCTTGTTTTTGTCTGGTTTTTCAAAGATCAATTGGTTGTAGATGTGTGGTGTTGCCTCCAAGGCCTCTGTTCTGTTCCATTGGTCTATGTCTCTGTTTTGGTACCAGTACCATGTTTTGGTTACCGTAGTCTTGTAGTATAGTTTGAAGTCAGGTAGCATGATGCCTCCGGTTTTGTTCTTTTTACTTAGGATTGTCTTGGCTATGCAGGCTTGCTTTTGGTTCCATATGAACTTTAAGGTGTTTTTTTCCCAGTTTTGTGAAGAGGGTCATAGGTAGCCTGATGGGAATAGTGTTAAAACTATAAATTACTTTGGGCAGTATGGCCATTTTCACAATATTGCTTCTTCCTAACCATGAGTATGGAATGTTTTTCCATCTGTTTGTGTCCTTTCTTATTTCCTTGAGCAGTGGTTTGTAGTTCTCCTTGAAGAGGTCCTTCACATCCTTTGTTAATTGTATTCCTAGGTATTTTATTCTCTTTATGGCAATTGTGAATGGCAGTTCATTCTTAATTTGGCTCTCTTTAAGTCTGCTATTGGTGTACAGGAATGCTTGTGATTTCTGCACATTGATTTTGTATCCTGAGACTGATGAAGTTGCTTATCAGTTTCAGGAGCTTTTTGGCTGAGACACTGGGGTCTTCTAAATATACAATCATGTCATCTGCAAATACAGACAGTTTAACTTCCTCATTTCCTAATTGAATACTCTTTATTTCTTTTTCTTGCCTGATTGCTCTGGCTAGAACTTCCAATACTATATTGAATAGGAGGGGTGAGAGATGGCATCATTGTCCAGTGCCAGATTTCAAAGGAAATACTTTCATTTTTTGCTCATTCAGTATGATTTTGGCTGTTGGTTTGTCATAAATAGCTTTTATTATTTTGAGATATGTTCTGTCAATACCTAGTTTATTGAGAGTTTTTAGCATAAAGGGCTGTTGAATTTTGTCAAAGGCCTTCTTTGTGTCTATTGAGACAATCACGTGGTTTTTGTCTTTGGTTCGGTTTATGTGGTGGATTATGTTTATGGACTTGTGTAACTTGAACAAGCCTTGCATCCCTTGGATGAGGCCCACTTGATCATGATGGATAAGCTTTTGATGTTCTGTTGCAATTGGTTCGCCAGTATTTTATTGAAGATTTTTGCATCTATGTTCATCATGGATATTGGCCTGAAGTTTTCTTTTTTTGTTGAGTCTCTGCTGGGTTTGGGTATCCGAATGATTTTGGTTTCATAAAATGTTTTGGGAAGGATTCCCTGTTTTTGGATTGTTTGGAATAGTTTCAAAAGGAATGGTACCATCTCCTCTTTATACATTTGGTAGAATTCAGCTGTGAACCCAACTGGACTTGGGCTTTTATTGGTTGTTAGGCTATTATTTGCTGCCTGAACTTCAGCCCTTGTTATGGGTCTATTCAGGGTTTCTACTTCTTTCTGGTTTAGGCTTGGGAGGGTGTAACTGTCCAGGAATTTATCCATTTCTTCCAGGTTTGCTGGTTTGTGTGCATAGAGATTTTTGCAGTAATCTCTGATGTAGTTTGTATTTCTTGGTTGGTGGTAATATCCCCTTTATCATTTTTTATTGCATCTATTTTATTCTTTTTTATTAATCTGGCCAGCAGTCTATTTTGTTGATCTTTTCAAAAGACCAACCCCTGGATTTATTGATTTTTGAAGGGCTTTTTTTTTGTGTGTGTGACTCTATCTCCTTCAGCTCTGCTCTGATCTCAGTTCTTTCCTGTCTTCTGCTAGCTTTTGAGTTCGTTCTTTTATCATCTTGTTCCTCTAGCTCTTTCAATTTTAATGATAAGTTGTCAACTTCAGATCTTTCCTTGCTTCTCATGTGGGCATCTATTGCTATAAATTTTCCTCTAGACACTGCTTTAAATGTGTCCCAAAGATTCTGTTACACTGTGTCTTCATTCTCATTGGGTTTGAAGAACATATTTATTTCTGCCTTCATTTCATTGTTTATCCAGTCAACATTCAAGAGCCAGTTGCTGAGTTTTCATGAAGCTGTGTGGTTCTGAGTTAGTTTTCTTAATCCTGAGTTCTAATTTGATTCCACTGTGGTCTGAGAGACTGTTTGTTATGATTTCCATTCTTTTGCATTTGCTGAGGAGTGATTTACCTACAACTATGTCATTAATTTTGGAGTAGGTGCAATGTGGTGCTTAAGAATGTATATTCTGTGGATTTTGGGTGGAGAGTTCTACATATGTCTATTAGGTTCTCTTGGTCCAGATCTGAGTTCAAGTCCTGGATATCCTGGGTAAGTTTCTGTCTCATTGATCTAATAACATTGACAGTGGAGTGTTAAAGTCTCCCACTATTATTGTTTGGGTGTCTAAGTCTCATTCTAAGTTATTAAGAAGTTGCTTTAGGATTAATCCTTTTAGCATTACGTAATGCCCTTCTTTGTCTCTTTTGATCTTTGTTGGTTTAAACTCTCTTTTATCAGAGACTAGGATTGCAACCCCTGCTTTTTTGCTTTCCATTTGCTTGGTATTTCTACCTCCATCCTTTTATTTTGAGTCTATGTGTGTCCTTGCAAGTGAGATGTATTTCCTGGATACAGCACACTGATAGTTTTTGACTTTTTCTACAATTTGCCAATCTGTGTCTTTTGATTGGGACATTTAGCCCATTTACAAGTAAGGTTAATATTGTTACGTGTGAATTTGACCCTGCCATTTTGATGCTAGCTGGGTGTTCTGACCATTAGTTGCAGTTCCTACATTGTATTTATGCTCTTTACAACTGGTACATTTTTGGAGTGGCTGGTACTGGTTGTTCCTTTCCATGTTTACTGCTTCTTTCAGGAGATCTTGTAGGGCAGGCCTTGGGGTGACAAAATCTCTCAACAATTGCTTGTTCCTAAAGGACTTTATTTTTCCCTCACTTATGAAGCTTAGTTTGACTGGATATAAAATTCTAGATTAAAAGTTCTTTTCATCAAGAATGTTGAATATTGGCCCCCACTCTCTTCTGGCTTGTAGGGTTTCTGCTGAGAGATCTGCTGTGAGACTGACGGGCTTCCCTTTGTGGGTAACCTGACCTTTCTCTCTGGCTGACCTTAGTATTTTTTCCTTCATTTCAAGCTTGGTGAATCTGATGATGTGCCTTGGGGTTGCTCTTTTGAGGAATATCTTTGTGATGTCTCTGTATTTCCTGGACTTTAATATTAGCCTGCCTTGCTAGGTTGGGGAAGTTCTCCTGGATAATATCCTGACAAGTTTTCCAGCTTGGATTCATTCTCTCCATCACATACAGGTACACCTATCAACATAGATTAGGTCTTTTCACATAATCCCGTATTTCTTGAGGGCTTTGTTCATTTCTTTTCACTCTTTATTTCTCTAGTCTTGCCTTCTCATTTTATTTCATTGACTTGATCTTCAATCTCTGATATCCTTTCTTCTGCTTGGTCAATTTGGCTACTGAAACTTGTGTATGCTTCGTGAAGTCCTCATGTTGTGTTTTTTAGCTCCATTAAGTCATTTATCTTCTTCTCTAAATTGTTTATTCTCGTTAGCATTTCATCAAACCTTTTTTCAGTGTTCTTAGTTTCTTTGCATTGGGTTAGAACACATTCTTTTAGCTCAGAGAAGTTGGTTATTACTCATCTTCTGAAGCATGTTTCTGTCAATTCATCAGACTCATTCTCCATTGAGCTTTATTCCTGTGCTGGTGATAAATTGTAATTCCTTGGAGGAGAGCCATTCTGGCTTTGGGTGTTTTTATTCTTTTTTGCTGGCTTATTCCCATCTTTGTGGATTTATTTACCTGTGGTATTTGTAGTTGGTAACTTTCATATGGGGTCTCTGAGTGGACATCCTTTTTGTTGATGATGAAGTTATTTCTGTTTTTTAGTATTCCTTCTAACAGGCAGGCCCCTCTGCTATAGGACAGTAAGGATTGCTGCCATTTTCTTCTTCTGTTGTCTTCATCCCAGAAGGATACCTGCTAGATGTCAGCCTGAGCTATCCTTTATGAGGTGACTCTTTGAATCTATGGGGGTCAGGAAGCTGCTTGAGGAGACAATCTGTCCCTTATAAGAGCTCAAGTGCTAAGCTGTGAGCTCCATTGTTCTTTTCAGAGCTTTTGGGTAGGTATGTTTAAGTCCGCTGCAGTGGAACTCATAACCACCTTTTTTTCCCAGGTGCTCTGTCCTGGTAAGGTAGGGCTTTATTAATAAGTTCCTGATGTGCTGCCTGCCTTTTTTTTAGAGCTGCTCTGTCCAGCAAGGAGGTAGCCTAGTCACAGTGTGCCAGCAGAGGAATTGCTGAGCCTCTGTGGGCTCTGCCCAGCTGCTGTGTGAACTTCCTTGTGGTTTTGTTTATACAGGTATAGTTAGAACCACCTCAGTAATGGCAGTCTGCCTCAGTAATGGCGAACTGCCTTGGTAATGGTGGACTGCCTCAATAATGGCAGACTGCCTTGGTAGTGACAGACTACCTTGGTAATGGAGGACACCCTTCCCCCAACAGAGCTGGACCATCCCAGGTCCAGCTGTGCTTGCTGTGAAACTCTCAATCCAGAGTGTTTCAGATTGCTGGTCTTTGAGTGGGTGGGACCCGCTAAGCCACATCACCTCGTTCCCTGTTTCAGTCCCTTTTCTTTCATTTGAATCGGTTGCTCTGTCTCCCAGGTGTTCCAGGCGCCAGTTGAAATGTCTACCCAGATTTTCGTGAGTTTTTGTGAAGAGACCAACTGTACCATTTGAATCAGCTGTGCTGAAAACCCATGGCAGTTTTCAGCCTCAGAATCTCCTCATCTGTGGTCAGTAATAACTCACTTGGAAATGTCATTTTCACTCACCCTCTCCATTGTTCTCACTGGGAACTGCACTTCAGAGCTGGTCCTATTCAGCCATCTTGGATCTGCCCCCTGCACCTGTTTTTCTTATGTGTGGGAGCTAAAAAATTAAAACAATTGTACTTATGATGATAGATGGTAGAATGATGATTACCAGAGGTTGGGAAGAGTAGTGAGGGGTGGGTGATTAACAGGTACAAAAATATCATTAGAGTGAACAAGATCTAGTATTTGATTGCACAACAGGATGACTACAGTCAAAAATAATTTATTGTACCTTTAAAAGTAACTAGAAGAGTATAATTGGATTGTTTGTAACATAATGGAAGGATAAATACTTGAGTTGACGGATAACCCATTTATACTGTTGTGATTATTGTGCAATGTATACATCTATAATGTACTCTCAAAAATAAAGAATAAGAAAACAAGAGATGTTAGAAGGCAGCCAAATTATGTATTTAAAGGGTTGAATAATAATATAAGCTATGAACCAGCAATTCAACATCCAGCAGAGCAATCTTTCAAAAACTGAAGGTGCGGGGAGAGGTCCAAGATGGGTTCACTAGCAGCTCGGGATTGTAGCTCCCAGTGAAAGCACAGACAATGAGAGCATGCCACACTTTCAGATGGATTTTTGTTGTTTACGGACCAAGAGATTCCCAATGGAGCAGACTCACGGGTCACCAGCGCAACTCTTGTGGCTGGCATGGCGGTTTTGCTGGCACCCCAGTGTGGCAGTTCTTGGTGCAGAGTAAACAAGGCTGGCTCCCCTTTTGGTTGACATTTGGAGCTCTGGGAAGGCAGAATTGCCTATTCAGCTGATTGACAAAAGGACTCAAGAAGGAGGCCAGACCAGAGATTCCTAGGCAGAAAAGCATTAAGAATCTTAATAATGCTGTTTTGGCTGGAGCAGTGGGTTTCTCAGATTCCAGCACTGGGAATCAACAAGTTGGACATCCGCTCAGAGACCTAATTTGAAAGTCAGTAATTACAAAGATGACAGGTGTATAAATTACAATCATGGGAAGAAGCCAGCATAAAAAGGCTGAGAATAACCAAAATCAGAATGCCTCCCCCTCTACAGGGGATCATAGTTCCTCATCAACAAGGGAACAAGGCCTGATGGAGAATGAGTGTGTTCCAATAACAGAATTAGGCTTCAGAAAGTGAATAAGAAACTTCTATCTGTTAAAAGAACATGTTCTAGCCCAATGCAAAGAAACTAAGAACCTTGAAAAAACTGTTTGACGTAATCCTAATGAGAATAGACAATCTAGAGAGGAATATAAGTGAATTAATGGAACTGAAGAATACAATATGAGAACTCCGTGAAGTATGCACAGGTTTTAACAGTCAAATTGATCAAGCAGAAGAAAGGATATCAGAGGTTGAAGACCAACTTAATGAAATGAGAAGACAAGATTAGAGTAGAAAGAGTAAAAAGGAATGAGCAAAGTCTCCAAGAAATATGGGACTATGTGAAAAAACCTAATTTATGTTTGATAGGTGTACCTGAATGTCATGAAGAGAATGAATCCAAGCTGGAAAATATTCTTCAGGATATTATTCAGGAAAACTTTCCTAACCTAGTAAGGCAGGACAATACTCAACTCCAGGTAATACAGAGAACACCACAAAGATATTCCTCAAGTAGAGCAACCCCAAGACACATAATCACTAGATTCACCAGGGTTGAAATAAAGGAGAAAATTCTAAGGGCAGCTAGAGAGAAAGATCACCCATAAAGGGAAGCCTATCAGACTCACAGCAGATCTCTCAGCTGAAACCCTACAAACTAGAAGAGAGTGTGGGTTAATATTCAATATCCTCAAAGAAAAGAATTTTCAACCCAGAATCTCACATCCAGCCAAATTAAGCTTCATAAATAAAGGAAAAATAAAATTTTTCACGAACAAGCAAGCACTCAGAGACTTCATCACCACTAGGCCTGCTTTACAAGAGCTTCTGAAAGAAGCACTATACACAGAAAGGAACAACCAGTATTAGTTATTCCGCAAACTTACCAAAAGGTAAAGAGTGTCTCCATAATGAAGAATCTATATCAACTAATGGGCAAAATAGCCAGCTAGCATTAAACAACAATATTAAACTCACAAATATCAATATTAATCCTAAATTTAAATGGATTAAATGCCCCAATCAAAGACACAGACAGGCAAATTGAATAAAAAGTCAAAACCCATCGGTATGCTGTATCCAGATCCTTCTCATAAGCAAGGACACACAAAGACTCAAAACAAAGGGTTGGTGGAAGACTTACCAATCAAATGGAGAGAAAAAAAAAAAAAACAGCAACCAGGAGTTGCAACTTTCGTCTCTGACAAAATAGACTTTAATAGTAACAAAGACTAAAAGAAACAAAGAAGGACATTACATAATGGTAAAAGGATCAATGCAACAACAGGAGTCAATGATCATATGCACCCAATACAGGAACACGCAGATATATAAGACAAGTTCTTAATGACTTATAAAGAGACCTGGACTCCCGCACAATATTAGCGGGAGACCTTGACACCACATTTTTAATATTTGATGGATCAATGAGATAGAAAATTAACAGGGACATCTATGATCTGAACTCAGACCTGGAACAAGTAAACTCAGTGAATATTTATAGAATTCTTCACCCCAGGTCCGCAGAACATACATTTTGCTCAGTATCACATTACACCTATTTTGAAAGTGACCACATAATTGGAAGTAAATTACTCTTCAGCATTTGTATAGTATTTTACAGACTTAAATGAAATATTGGTTGGCTATTTGTTATTTTCTTCCCTTATTCCTTCCTGTCTCTGCTGTTAAGCACAACCATCGGCATAAAAGAGGTTTTTAATACCTATTTTTAGATTGCATTTCAGCCTGGGCAATAGAGCAAGACTCCTGTTCTCTCTCCCCCTTTCTCTTTCTTTCTTTCAAAAAAAAATCAACTGTAAGCTACAGGGTAGAAGACATGTCCATAGTATAACAGCTGGCACTCCCTTTTAGAGGGCAGGGAATAAAAAAAACTGAAGGTAAAATAAAGACATTTTCAGATAAACAAATACTGGGAGAATTGCTTCTAGCAAGTTAGGTTTATAAGAAATTTCAGACAAAGTCCTTCAGATGAAAAGTAAATGACTCCATATGATAACTGCAAACCATGGAAATAAACAGTGCTGCTATAAATTCTTATGTAGGTAAAAATGAAAGACAGTATAATAATTATCTTTTCTTCTAAATGTATTTAAAAGAAAGCTACATAAAACAATAGTTATAAATTAATGTGGGTTTATAACATGTAAAGTTATAACATACAAATTTTTTTGTTTCTTCTAAAAAAAAAAGGGATACATGTACAGAATGTGCAGGTTTGTTACATAGGTATACCTGTGCCATGGTGGTTTGTTGCACCTATTGACCCATCCTCTACATTCCCTTCCCTCACTCTCCAACAGGACTTGGTGTATATTGTTCCCCTCTCTGTGTCCATGTGTTCTCCATGTTCAACTCCCACTTATGAGTGAGAATGTGCAGTGTTTCATTTTCTGCTCCTATGTTATTTTGCTGAGGATAATCCAGCTTCACCCATGTCTCTGCAAAACACAAGGCCTCATTCCTTTTTATGGCTGTGTAGTATTCCATGGTGCACCACATTTTCTTTATTCAGTCTATAATTGGTGGTCATGTAGGTTGCTTCCATGACTTTGCTATTGTAAATAGTGCTGCAATAAGCATACGTGTACATGTGTCTTTATAGTAGAATGATTTCTATTTTTTGGGGTATACACCCAGTAATGGGATTGCTATGTTAGATGGCATTCCTGATTCTAGACACTTGAGGAATCACCCTACTGTCTTCCACAATGGTTGAACTAATTTACATTGCTGCCAACAGTGTAAAAGCGATGGTATTTCTCCAGAGCTTTGCCAGCATCTATCATTTCCTGACTTTTTAATTACTACCATTCTGACTGGTGTTAGACAGTATCTCATTGTAGTTTTGATCTGCATTTCTCTGATGATGTGTGATATTGAGTTTTTTTTTATGTTGGTTGGCTGCATAAATGTCTTCTTTTGAGAAACGTCTGTTCATCTCTTTTGCCCTAGTTTGGATGGTTTTCTATTTTCTTTTATATTAACATACAATTTTTATGAAGATACACATTTCCTTTCTCTTAAGTAAATATTTTTAAGTGGAATTCTGGGTAATATGGTAAATTTACATTTTTACTTTCTTGCTTTATATATATTGAGGCTCTGTTTTTAGATATACGTGTGTTCATACTTGATATGTTCCTTATAATCATTTTATCTCTAATAATATTTTTCCTTAAAGTCTATTTTTGTGATAAGTGCAAGTAGTATATAAACATACTGCATAAGTTTACCATTTCAAGGGCTTATCAGTTTCCATTCTTTTACTGTTCAGCCTATTAGTGTCTATGACTCTAAATTATTTGTCTTATAGATAGCATATATTTTGATCTTTTTAAAAAAATCCATATTGACAATCTCTGCCTTTTTATTGGTGCATTTAATCTGTTAATGGTAATCATAGTGAAAAGGAAAAAGATGGAGCTATGTTGGAGCAGTTTCTATATTTTACTATATTTTGTATACTTTATTGAAATATATTTTTAGTAATTTTAGATGGTACTAAAAGAATAACAGAGGGATAGATCACATAAATATATAGAAATCCAATAGCAAAATGGGAGATGTATAGCTAACCATTTCAATAAATATGTTAAATGTAAAGAGTCTAAGTGGTGCAATAAAAGGACAGAGATGAATTTAAAAACAGGATCACAATACTTGCTGCCTATAAGAGAAGTAATTTCAATTCATAGACACAAACAGGCTGAAAGTCAAAGGATGGAGAATGATAAGCCTTTGAAATAATAACCATATGCAAGCTACAGTAGTTATGCTAATATCACAAAAACAGACTTTAAGGAAAAAAATTACTAAAGATAAAATAATCACAAGAAACAGAACACATACATATATGTGCATATATATAGATATATAAAACAGAGCACATATATATAAAGATTATTTTATCTAAAAACAGAGCGCATGTGTGTATGTGTGTGTGTGTGTATAAAGCAAACAAGTGAAAAACATAAATTTACCATATGACTCAGCAATTCCACTTACAAGTATCTACCCAAGAGAAAGGAAATATATATCCCCATGATATACAAGTGTTCATAATGGCATTTTAAATTATAGCCCAAAGTGGAAAGAATCCAATGTCCATGATATGGTGAATTGATAAACACATGTGGTATATCCATATAATGAAATACTATTCGGCAGTAAAAAGGAACTTACTACTGACACATGCTACTACATGGGTATATCTCAAATATATTATGCTAATTAAAAGAAGCAAGAGTCAAAAGTTAACATGTTATATAAATACATTAATACACTGTTCAAAAATCATAGCCAACATTATATGGAATGGGGAATAGTTGAAAGCATTTCCTCTAAGAACTGGAAAAGACAAAGATGCCCACTTTCACCACTCTTATTCACCATTCACCATAGTAATGGTATTATTAGCCAGAGGAATCAAGCAAGAGAAAGAAATACAAGGCATCCAAATTGGAAAGGTGGAAGTCGAATTATCACTGTTTGCTAATGATATAATCTTACAACTAGAAAAACCTAAAGACTCCATGAAAAATATCTTAGATTTGATAAATGGACTCACTAAAGTTTCAGGATAAAAAAATCAACATATAAAATTCAGTAGCATTTCTATACACCAGTAATAATCTAGCTGAGACTATTCACAATAGCAAAGGCATGGAATCAACCCAAATACCCACCAAGGATAGATTGGATAAAGAAAATGTGGTACTTATACACCATGGAATACTATTCAGTCATAAAAAAGAATGAGATCATATCCTTTGTAGGGACATGGATGGAGCTGGAAGCCATAATCCTCGGCAAACCAACACAGGAACAGAAAACCAAACACCATATGTTCTCACTTATAACTGGGAGCTGAACAATGAGAACACATGGAAACAGGAGTGGGAACAACACACATTGGGGCCTGCTGGGGGGTGAGGTGAGAGAAGGAAGAGCATTAGGAAAAATAGCTAATGCATGCTATTTTTAAAATGATTATGCTGCCTCAATCTACATATTTAATGCAATCCATATCAAAATGTCAACATGAATTTTTACCAAATTACAAAATAGATCATAAAATTCATATTGAACCAAAAGAGTCCAAATAACCAAAGCAAACCTGAGCAAAAAGAAAAAAGTGGGAGGAATCACATTCCCTGACTTCAAACTGTACTATACAGCTATAGTAACCATAACAGCATGGTACTGATATAAAAATAGACAAACAGGTCAATGGAACAGAAAAAAAACCAGAAATGAAGCCACATATTTACAGGCAACTGATCTTTGACCAAGCCAAGAAGAACATCCATTGGGAAAAAGATACCATTTTTAATAAATGGTGCTAGGAAAATTAGATTGTCATACTTAGAAGATTTAAACTTGACCTGTATCTCTCATCATATATAAAAATCAACTCAAATGGATTGAGTTTTAATGTAACACCCAAAATCCTAAAAATACTAGAAGAAAATCTAAAGAAAACACTTTTGAACATTGGTCTAGACATAGAGTTTATTACTAAACAGCAAATCACAGGTAACACAAACAAAAATATACAAATTGAACTTAATTAAACTAAAAAGCTTCCACACAGCAAAAGGACTAATCAACAAAGTGAACAGATAGTCCACAGAATGGGAAAAATATTCTCAAACTTTTCATAGGATGGGCACTAATATCCAGAATGTTCAAAGAACTCAACTAAAAAAAAAATTCCCAAATAATCCCACTACAAAGTAGAAAAAGGATATGAATAGACATTTTTTCAAAAGAAGACATACAATTTAAACAGATATATGAAAAAATGGCCAAAAGATATATGAAAAAATGGCCAAAAGATATATGAAAAAATTCTCAACATCACTAATCATCAGAGAAATATAAATCAAAATCACAATTAGATATCATCTGACCCCTGTCAGAATGGCTATTACTAAAAAGACAAAAAATAACAGATGTTGGCAAGGATGTAGATAAAAGGGAATTCATATACTCTTAGTGGGAGTATAAATTAGTACAATCTCTATAGAAAATGGTATGGAGATTTCTTAAAGAACTAAGAATAGAACTACCATTTGATTCAACAATCCCACTACTGGATATCTACCCAAAGGGAAAAAAATTAATATAATAAAAAGATAGCAGCACTTGTATATTTGTTGCAGCAACATTCACAATAGCAAAGATACAGAATCGACTGAAGTGTCTATCACTGGATGACCAAATAAAGAACACGAGGTATATATCACAATGGAATACTATTCAGCTATGAAAAAAATGAAATAATGTCTTTTGCAGCAATATGGATGGAACTGGAGGTCATTTTAAGTGAAAAAGCCAGACATAAAAAGTCAAATATCCCATGGCCTCACTCACAAGTGGGTGCTAAAAATGGGTACATATGGACATAGGGAGTGGAATGATAGACAATGGAGACTTGGAAGGGTGGGAGGATGGAGCAGAGTGGATGATGAGAAATTGCTTAATGGGTATAATGTATGTTATTCTAGTCATGGCTACTCTAATAGTCCTGACATGACCACTATACAATCTATGTGTGTAATATAGTTGTACTTCTACCCCAAAGACAAATGAAAACATGCTTTCTTCACAAAAGAAAAGAAAAGAAATAATAAAGAGTGATGGTTGCCTATGGTTGGGTTTGAAAATTATATTAATTTAAAATGGGAAATAAAGACCTTGTTGGATTGATCACAATGTATGATACTCTATTGTAGTGATGATAAAGGTTATTAAATTCTACATTTACAAAAAAGTCATTGCATTGCGTGCTTACAATGGGTGAATTTTATTGTATGTAAATTAAGTCATTAAGAATAAGGCCCAGTTATTATAGCTCAGATCATCAGTGTAAAGTCTTGGATGTCTATGCCAATGCTAATATTCAGTAATTTTTTAAAATGCTACATGTGGTAGCAACTGAATACATTCTCGTTTTTTCTTCTTATACACAAAGTTAAATCATATTTCCAAGGTTTATAGTTCTTGTGTGATCAGTTCTGACCAAAGAAATCCAGATAGAACTTATTACGGCATTTTCTGGCTTGGTCTTTTACAGTATCTTCTTTCAACCTCATCCATGTGGGTGAAAGCAAATAACTCTAAGACGTTGGAGACACACAATAGGAAAGGCACAAATCCAAGAGTGTCTACCTGGATCAACATATATACCTAAACAAGAAATTGTTATGGTGTTAAGTGATTGATACTTGCAGATTATCATTACCACAGCTTAGCCTAGCTTACCACAGCCTAGCCTAGCTTGTAATATGTTACATTTGCTATTCTATAAGACATCTGTGTTATTCAAATCCCTGCTATGATCACTATTCATTGTTTACATTCTTTTCTCAAGATAATTTTTCTTAACCCACTTTTATTTACTTGCTATGCTTTGCACACATCCGCATTTTACCACTGACTTACTTTTATACTGACATATGCCAGAGTTGATGAGACGTCATTCTTCATTTTCTAATCCATAGCCATGCCTAAGGAAGTGATTTCTGTTGATTCTATTTATTTTCGGCGAATATGAATTGTGATACCTATGTGTGATTTTGAGCTCCAATAAAAATTACCTTTAATAATTAATTTTAAAAATGACACCACTGGAAACAGAAGATTATGGGTAGGAAGACAATTTATCATGTGTTTGTGAGAGAAGTCATTTTGGTTGGCTAAAATGAAGCCAAAGAGGAGAACTGAGATAGTGAGGCTCAGAGGAGGGAATGCAAGTACACAGAGGTCACATGATTTAATAAGAGTGTGGAGAGATAATAGGGAGAAATGAGAAAGAAAATATAAAAGAGTGCTCATGATCAGAAAGTCTGGAAGAAGGGAGCAGAGAGAATATCAGACCAGAGACTTCTGGAGCAGAGCCATAACCTGTCTATATTCAGGGCCTGAGGGAATTGGGTGAATTTGAATAATGAGGGGTTTGTGAGTTAATTCATTGTTCCAAGTAACTGAGTCTTCTTTTACCATAT
This sequence comes from Callithrix jacchus, assembly GCF_049354715.1. NCBI lineage: Eukaryota > Metazoa > Chordata > Mammalia > Primates > Cebidae > Callithrix > Callithrix jacchus. Next base: position 101,745,892 of record NC_133504.1, on the reverse strand, counting down.
TAATCTTTCTACATATATGTTTAGATTTTTATTTTGTGAGCTAACGAAGATTAGCTCCTTCTGAATGATACTTTCCTGGTTATAATTGAAGCCTGAGTCTTCTCTGGAAATACTGCTTCTCTCCCTTTCCACGTACTATAAAGGCAGAAAGAAATTTGGCAACAATCTTGGTCTCCATTGATTTTCTAAATGAATACTCCTCTATCTCTGCATAATATGTGCCACTTAATGTTCTACTATCAGATTACACAGTCTATTTTTTTCAGTGCTATAGTCTTCTTCCAATTCCCTGATCTTTTTCCTATAAACTTGGATTTGGCCCTTACCAGACAACTGCTCCATCATTATTTACATCCTGATCTTATTTCAATACTCATAGTGATTCAATTAGCACAGTAGACTCTGTTCCTTAAACTTTTCATCTCTAAAATAATCACTTCTGGTAGTATTTTGAAGAAAGATTGACAGTCAAGATCAACAGATCTAGGTTTTACATTAACAAAGGGATCCACACACAAAAAGTACATACTCTATCATTTCATTTAAAAAAACACCAACAAAGAACATCATTCTCAGGAAACTGACACAAGAACAGAAAACCAAACACTGCATGTTCTCACTCATAGGTTGTGTTAAACAATGAAAACACATGGACACAGGGAGGGGAACATCACACACAGGGGTATGTTGCGGGGAAGGAGACTGCAGAGAGGGATGGGGGTGGTGGGGAGGTTGGGGAGGGATAATATTGGGAGAAATGGCTGTTGCAGGTGATGGGGGGGATGGAGACAGCAAACCACCATGGCATGTGTGTACCTATGCATCAATCTTGCAAGATCTGCATATGTACCCCAGAACTTAAAGTACAATAATAATAATAATAATAATAATAATAATAATAAAGAACACCAAAATACACAAGACTAAACTGAGGTTAGAAGTCAGAAAAGTGAATGGGGCATCGGTGGGTATTTGGGATGCTGCTATGTTATGTTTCTTAATCTAGGTGCTTGTTATATGGGTGTGTTAATTTGTTGAAAAATAATCAAGCAGAAAATCTATTGAATGTGCACTTTAATATTATGTATTGTATACTTCAATAAAATATTCCTAAAATCAAAGATACCTAGATTTAAATTTTGGCTCTACCTAGTATTAGTTTTGGAATTATGAGCAAGTTAATTAAGCCATCTGATCCTCAGTTGCTTATGCCATAAAACAGTCCTGAAACCCATCCTAGAGAATATTCCATTTTATGGAAAAATTAAAAGCATAGAATAAATTATTGTACTACCACTATGAATACTAGGAAATTTGTAAATGTTCATTAATATAACAATTATTGATTTAAAACAAACTACTTCATCAAAACAACCTCTGTGACAACATAAACGGTGTCTTATTTTGAAATATTCCAGCTCTGAAAATTTTAAATCTCTAATATTTCATATGACAATAAACGTTTCTCTCTTTACTTTGATGCTCCCAGTGCCCCTCTGACTACAGGCTTTACAGCCAGGCTTCTTCCTGAGCTCAAATCCGGGCTTCACTCCTGCATTTGCTTTTTTTGTTATGTGGCCTAGATTCTAGGATTCATTTTTCACTTTTAAATCTCTAGTTACTTGTTCTCAGCCACACCTATTCTAAAACAGTGTACAGGGTAGAAATCCGATTTTATTTAACAATGTATCTCTGGAACCCAGCACTCTATATATAGACAGTCACAAAGGAAGATGAATTCGTAGAAGGTATTGGAAGGATTTTTTTTTTCATCAGAATCTAAAAAGGGAAAGGTACCAGTTACAGGTACTATAATTGTTCCATATAAAATCCTGGGGATAAAGGGAGAAACTGGGGAAGGGAAGGCTGCCAAATTTAAGTTATGTAATGTTTTACAAATCAAGAAGAGTCATTTTCATTACTAACCAAAAAAGGACACCACTGCTCCTAATTGAATGTCATCAAAAAAGCAGGATAGGTTTAGAAATCGGGAACAGAGTTGCTGTACTGCCTGGAAACTGAACTGTCATCGTTATGATGTAATGTATATTATATATTTTTGTACTTTGGTGAAACGAAAGAGAATTATCTGATTGATGAGTTGAAGGAAGTGCAGGTTGGATGTCCTAACCCAGGCGATATAATGGCAACATAAAACTTGAGCTTGCTTCTATTTATCTCTCTTTGGACAGGTGTCCCTGGTCTTTTGTAAACTGGTCATCTCAAAAAAAAAAAAAAAAAAAGTAAGAAAACAACTAACATCCTTGAGATATTATAAATTTCTATGGACAAAATACCATTTTACTCGATTTCTTATGTGATCTAACAAAAGCAATAGAAGGTGCCTGATTAATATATATTGATGTCATTTAGTCAGCAGAATGCAGAGCAAAGTGGGAAATTAGAATAAGCATGTGGCTCAGTCTCTCATCACAATGTCTTTTAATCTTGGTAGAAGAATTAGAATGTAGAAGCACTTGTTGAGAACCTAAGGAGTCTAAGTTACACGAACAACTTACTAAATGACCTTAAACTGTGAGTGTAATGATCTTATATATGCATTTTGCTGTAGCATGTGGTTTATTTCTTCTTAAAAGCCATGATAAAATATTTATGACTTTTAATATATATTAGTCCACAGCAAGACTGATATTTTTCCATTATTAGAATTCTTAGTGCTAATCAATATGTATCTGTGTATGTTATCTCAGTATCCATTTGCCTTGTTTTTTTTATTTAACATAATCTAAAGTTTAAAAAGATATTTTGGGATAGTTTGTTATTAATTTATCATTTAGCATCAAAAATGAAAAAATAATTCATAAAATGTTTATTTTCTTTTAGAAAATATATACCATCTTCTCTAAGAACATTAAATGTGTGATTAATAAAGTATATGGTACAAAAAGGAGAGCTTATTTTATGAGTGAAATGAAATCAGCACTTTAACTTAATTTTTGTTGCAAGATTCCATATGTGTATTGTGTTCTCCATGGAAGCTGCTTAATATTCAGGGACACCAAGAATTTATGTGTTATTTTAAAAATCTTGTGAGTATATTTTGTGTTTCATGTCCTAATAGACAAAGCGACCATAGCTAGCTGTGAATAGATGAATAAATTTTAATCAGCTGAAGAAAAATTTGGTTTAATTGCACCAACTTCTATCTTGCTTCTCACTCCTCTGTGCCAGGTCTCCAGGATCACCAGTGAGTTCAAGAAGAACAGGACATTTCCAAGGATTTGCAAAGGAGGTTGCTGTCATTGTCTTTCTGAGAAAATTGGCCTAATTGTATGTCTGGGTACTTCCCTGGACTGCAGAAGTCAGTAGAAAAGGAAGAGGGGAACAAAGGAAAGATCAAGAGAAATAGGTAAAGAAGGCCTCATTGCTTTGTGCTCCTAAAGAGAGGTGGGAGGGAAAGGCACATTAGTTGGCTTCACACTTTTCATTGGGTAAAATGGTTTGTGCAATTTGGCTTGATATCTACTCAGCTAACAAAAAATATATCTATTGTGTTCTAAGACTGCAAAGCACTCTGTGAAAAACTGTGGCACTATAATAAGCTGTCCTACTTTGCTGGCAATAAACTTCAAAACAATTTACAAGCATTTCTTTCTTAGTTCAGAACCACCTAGTAGTGATGGAGAGAAAATTACCTAATTCCTCAAGAACCATATTTCAAATCAAAAAGACTTATTTAAACAATGTCAACTTCCATTTTATTTTTTTTTTAACAGAGGTACTATATGAAAAATCAAAGCTTTGGTAATGTTTCTTTGATAACTGATCGGTCACAAATGGACACAAATAAAAAGAATTAGCCACTTGCAACTGATTGCAATTGTTATATAGCTGTTTTCTTTTAACAGGTAAATAAATCAATGAACACATAGTAGTTAAGGCTATTGTGGAGCACAGTTCTAAGTGACTCCTACAGACAAGTTCAGCAATTTTTCAACATGCTTCCATGGTACATTCTTAGCTAAAAATCTCTACTCTGTTGCTCTTGCAAGCAATCATTCAATTAATGTGTTTTATGAAGACCTATCATTCATTTGGCCTATACTAAAGAAGTAATTTAACATCGTATAAACAAAAAGAGGCTTTAACAATCACTGTAGGAAAAGAAGATTCATCCACCCATAAATTCAATGCTTTACTCCTTACTAAATAAAATCTTCAAATGATGTAATTTATTTTCCAGTGTAGAGGCTGTTATTTACTTTTGTGTTTAAAGGCTGAACATTTTCTACTTCTACTATCTTTGAACATTGGTATAATGTTAAATATTTGAGGAGTTGCCTCCAAACTTGCTGATGATAGGAAATACTTGAAAGGCAGTCTGTTTTCTTCTATAAAGGAAAAGAAATCTTAGTTTATGCATTATATTTCACCCTGCTCGCTCCACAAAAGAGAGACCCTGATATCAAGTAAAAACATTTGGTATGCATATTTTTGTAAATACACAGATCTTCAAGTTGTATTTTGCATACAAAGTTATGATTCATCCATCCAAATTCACTCACACTTTTGTAACAGACATACATAATTTAAGTAAGCTAAATTCAGAGACTGAAGCAGAGACTCTGGTATTATCTAAGACCCATGTAGAAATGTGTCTAGCCCAAATTTGGGACTGGTAATTATGAGCAAATTCTTCATCATCACAAAATAGTCTATCTACAAATGTAACACACATAAACATGATACAAGGAATTTTTGCCCTGTGAAAATATAACTTATAGAAAGATGGGATTTGTCATTGAAGAAATTGTTTTGAATCTCTGGAGAAGAAAAAGGTTTAGCTGTTACAATGTCCAAGTGTTTCCATCGAAAAGAATAACTTTTTTGAGCACTTTGGACAAGTCATTCCAAGATGCGGTCAAGTAATTTAAAAGTAAAACTGTAATTTTAATGAATAATAAGCAAACGAGGAGGTAGAAATGAAAGTAGTAGCAATAAATTGATAAAATTTGAGAAATGTTAAGGATTCTTCCAGTATCTAAAATATAAGAATGCATAATGAATAACAAATTATTTGTTGATAGAGATGATGACATATGTAGTGATTATATGAGTCTTCTGGGTTTACAAAAGTGGAAGCTAATCTAAGACACTTCAATTATACTTACCGATCTGTAATTGTGCTTAGTAATATTTGTAATTATTGTGTTTATGTCTGATTAGTTTCAGTAGTCATAAAATGTTTTATAAATGGATAAATATCATCTTCACATAAAAGATGAGTAATGTAGTGAGGGATTTAAGATGAGGGCTGTATCCAAATTAAGCTAGATTAAAGCATAAAAAAGTAATATAATAAGGTATGATACCTGTCATCTGCATAATGAAAACTTTCTCTGGGCATAAAGTGATACTATATCCTGGGGAATGGTATTTATATTAGAAACACAAATACTCTCTCTGATTGAATTCTAGGCAGCTAATTTTTAACTAGTGTTATAATCATCCTGATAAAGTTGTTCAAATAGAACCCATTTTACAGACTTAGTGTTTTTCACTGTAATTCCATGGTTTCATTGCCATGGCTTTTACTTGGGCTCTTATTTCCACTCTTACAGAACATAATGTTAATTACTATTTTATGTTGATCAGATTTTACATACTAACATTTTTGTTTTATTTTAGTTATGATGGCCTTGGTAGGATTATCATCATTTCACAGATGAGAAAACAAGATCTGAAATGTAGGGAGTTTGCTCAAGACCATAAAAGTCGCATTTGATAGAGTTAAGGCTTCAGTCTCGCAGTCTGACACCAAAGCCACAGAGACTCCCATTTACAAGTACTAAGAGAAACAGCGTACACATATGTTGTGAAAGAACTGAACAGGACGATTTTTCTGCATCCTATAAACAAAGCATGATTGAAATCTTAGTAATGAAACTTTTTTTGTTTTTTTAATGGCCCTATTAATTTTATTGTATCAATAAAATATTTTACTCAGACCTCAACTGGATAAATAGGATATTGCCGCAAAAGAAAGACCAACTTTTCAATTCCAAAGAATTTCACGTATTCCATGCTGATATCAAAAAGCTTTCTTGATGGAAAAGAACTGTGGGGAAGGCACAGAGGAACAAAAATCTCATATTTGGAGCTCACTGGAGTCTTCAGGAATATGAAACAATGATTTCAAGTATAAGATGATTCGTCCCATCCTTCAGTTGTTTTATTGGATTCAGGTTCATATGTCTAATTGTATGAGCACCAATTCCTCTCTCAAGTAAGAATCTACGTGGACATTTAAAAAATATATCTATGGCAGAAATATTATTACGTGTTCATCTTAGCACTGAGCACAGACATAAGCTTTTAGTAAAGGAAAACTTTTATCTCACTGTACTACATCAGTATAAGAGATATGCAACCCCAATAGGAAGGGATTACAGTTTGCATTTAATAACATCTTAATTTTGCTTTGCAACTTATAATTAACAAAATTTTCTTATATTTACTATCTCACTTGGATTTTTATGGGAAGTATCTGTTGTATTTTATTTTAAAAAAAGACAGTGAGGCTTAGTGTTGTTTCAAGCTTTGCCAGGAATTTTTCTATAGTGTCAGAACTCATGAATTTTAGAAGTGAGAAATTTAATCAAAAAAATTTCTTTTAATTTGACCCCAGAATCCCCACGGTTCTTGGAAATAGTGACTTTAAGTGAAATGAAGTATATAAAAAAAAATTTTTACCATTGGCTAATTGATATAAAAACAAGAGTTTAGCTCCCACCGTATATTCCTGGTCACAAAACATCGCCAGACTCCTAAATAATGACCCAAAACCCTTCTAATATGTAAGACTGAAATATATGTGAGCCATACATACATTAAAGAATTATTAACAAAAAACAAGTAAGGTAATTATTTACCTGCCTTTTGTAGTTCAGGGTTATGAGTGGCCAGATCCTATCCCAGCAGCTCCTTGTTTAAGGTATCCAGTCCTGGCCAGGATACCATTCCATCTCAGGGTGCACTCACACATACCCTCAGTCACTCACACTGGGACCATTGGACATGTCAAGTCACCTGATGTCCATATATTTCAGATAGTTCCTCCTCTGGGAGGAAACCAGAGTGCATGAAGAAAACCCATGCAGACATGGGGAGACCATGCAAACTCCACGCAGACAGTGGCCCCAGCCAGGAATCTTTTTCTTTTTCTCATCAATGTTACAAAACTATGATGTTGAATGACATTATCAAGGACTTGTTATAATTCTAAATCATTCTAGTGATGGCTGAATTCTTACTGATATTTCTCTGATAATTGTTTGTTCAGTCTAAGTTAATATTCATCTATTCTCAGATTCAATTGTTTAATAAAATGTGTTGAGATTCTTATATACCAGACACTGTGTTAAGTACAGTAGGCATAACAGAGGAGCAAGTGAAAAATTTATGGAGAAATTAATGAATCAATAGGAGATTAAAAAGTTTCTATAGAGGAAACTACCCTTTCTACCTGATGCAGATAAATGTTTAGAAGAAATAATAATTTATATAAGTTTATTTGGCACTTAGAATCTGGAACTTGTGACAAAAAATATTTCATATTCTTTCCTAAAGGAGAATAAAGACTTTACCTCAGAAAACCAAGAAGACCTGTATATGCTAAAGCAGAATGGTTCTGCTTGAAAGGGTGCAAAAAACCTGGCCTACTTGCCCTTTTCCTTTTGCCTAGAATTTCTCCTGTGCCATCTTTTAAGAGCTCTAGTGAAGACTTCTATTTGCTACCAACCCAGGATACCATATATGATGTATTTCTATATCCTGCCTTAATTTCCTTATTAGTGAAGATTTATGACAGTTTTCAACACAATTTAGTAGCTATGAGAGGAGGACTATAACTGGTCCAAGTTTTGACTCTTCCTGAACTTGCTGTAATTTTTCCATTCAATCTATATATGAAAATCATGATTGATGCAGAATGTTTCATTTAATATACATAAGTAGGAAAAATGTTGACCTCTGATGACTGTTTACAATGACTCAAATAAAACAAAAATCAATAAAGAAAGTAGCTAAATCAATAAGGAAATTAGCTAACCGTGAGTTTAACTCCCAACATTTTACTTATTTACTTTACTCTCAATCTTGATGTCCTTGGCATATTTACTTATGATGTAAATATCCAAGATCTTTTCTACATGCCTTTATCTCTCCATTCTAGCTTCTCAATCACAATTCCTGCCTGTAGGCATTCAATGAGTATACATCATACCAAGCTCAGAGTCCTTAGCACATCTGTTTGTTACTACTCTTTTTCTTTCCTCCCTCTCGTTTACTGAGAAAATATTTTATCCTAAGCAAAGGGCTAAACATTTAATATTTATTATTGCAAGCAATATGTTCAATATCTCTTTGAAGTAGGTCAGATCAGATCAAAGATGAAGATCAGATGATGCTTTTAGACTTTCATGTGACCTAATAAACCTAATAATCAACTGCAGAACTAGAATTAAAGCTAAATCTACCTGAATCTAAAGTTATATGAGAGACAATTAATTGCTTCCCAATATCTGACCTTTCCTTCTCTATAATAATGAAAGTTTCACATAAGCAACTGTCTGAACTGCTTTCTTTGCTCCAAGAAGAGGCCACGCGATTTAGGTTCTACTTGACGGACATGCTGGTAGAACTTCTGGGCCAACACCACATTGAGAAAGAAAGTGCTTTCCCTTATTGCTTTCTCTTTTGCCACTTGCTAGAATATGGTTATAGTGGAGGGCGCCATCACAGCCCACTTGGACTTGAGATCAAAGCTGAGTGTTCAGCATGACAGAGGGATAAGTCAGAAGATAAGCTGGGTTCTTGGCTCCATAAGGTTTCCAAGAGTCAGACCCTTCATCCAGAGTTATGAACATGTATTTCTTGTTCTCTTATAGCAACAAAACATTTATCCTGGCTGAGTGCCAGGATCACAAGGTGAGGAGTTTGAGACCAGCCTGAACAACATGTTGAAACCTATCTCTACTAAAAAAAAAAAAAAAAAAAAAAGTACAAAATATTAGACAGGCATGGTGGCACGCACTTGTAATCCCAGCTTCTCAGAAGGCTAAGTTAAGAGAATTGCTTGAACCTGGGTGGTGGAGGCTGAATGAGCTGAGATCACACCACTGTACTCCAGCCTGGGCAACAGAGACTTCATCTCAAAAAAAGAAAACAAAACACATTTATCCTAACAAAGCAGACTATGCTCTAAGACTCGATTAGAAAGTAATATATACACACACACACACACACACACACACACACATATATACATAAAACAGCAAACACGTAGTAGTCATCTTTAAGGAGATTACTGAAATGATCTGAGCTTTTTTTTGGTAACTGTATGCAATGAGAAGAAAGTGAGGGAGAAAAGGAACCCAGGTTGGAGAATATCCATGATTACCAAGAATAATGGTCTTTACAGCAGAAGTGGCAATTTCACCCTGGGTGAGTGAGGATTTACAAAGCAATATGAAACATCCAAAATAATTTTCATTCAAGGAATGAGAGTAATGTGTAACATGTAATGAGCAATCTGCCTAGAAAACAGGAAACAAGGAGAATAGTCCAGAATGCTGGAATGAAATGAATTAGGAAAAATCTGAGAAAATTTCCTCTATAGCCCATTTTCTCAGAGCCTGTTATATTGTTTCTGGGTCTGTTGCAGATACATTTGTATACAATTTAGATGAAATAAATTTTAATGAATGTGTCAATGTTTCCTTATTTTCTCACCTATTAATAATTTGGTTTTGATATCCTTTTTATATGAATATTAACAGTTGCCTTATTTTTAATGCTTTAACATTTATTTAAATGTTCACATTTCAGCATTCAGTATTTTATTGACTTCAGAATGCAATTCTCTTCATTTAAATTGATTATATTTTGGGGGGATTTATTATTATTTTGAAATATTAAACAGGAAATTTTAAAAATAAGACAACTATATTTGGTATCAAATGCAACCAATAAGAATCAACTGAATTAATGTATTTTTCAGTTAATGTGTTTTCTAGACTTATAGCAGATCTGATCTAACACTATTAAATTCACTCAAGAATCAAAAACATAGTTGGCATCTAAGCCATAGAATTTTTTTAAATGGTTGGAAGTAAATTCAGTAAAGCAGGAAAAATAATTGACCTGTCATAATGAACTCTTGATCATACTGGAGGAGTATGAGTTAGTTGGGCATTCCCTTAGATGAAGGATTTTCCTCCTTATTAGGAGTTCGGACAATGAAATATTATTTCTCTGAGGTTTATTGCTAAGAATGGTTATGCTGCTTTCTTCTCAAATTAAATACATGAAATACAGTACCTCAATTATTTGAACTCTATAATAATTTTAAAGGAATAAGATGCTATTTGAAATACTATAATAATCTAGAGAGGGAAATAGCATCAAATGCATAAGTTATTTAATTGAAATTACAGAGTCAAACTCTGTAAAACATTTGAAGAGATTTATTCTGAGCCAAATATGAGTGAACACAGTACACAGGAGGGACCTATGTGCCCAAGTTATTTGGGGTGCAGCTTGGTTTTTTTTTTTGTTTTTTGTTTTTGTTTTTGTTTTTTTGAGACGGAGTTTCGCTCTTGTTACCCAGGCTGGTTCTCCTGCCTCAGCCTCCTGAGTAGCTGGGATTACAGGCATGCGCCACTATGCCCAGCTAATATTTTGTATTTTTAGTAGACATGGGGTTTCAACATGTTGACCAGGATGGTCTCGATCTATTGACCTCATGATCCACCCACCTCGGCCTCCCAAAGTGCTGGGATTACAGGCGTGAGCCACTGCGCCCGGTCGCACCTTGGTTTTATATATTTCGGGGAGGCATCAGACATCAATCAAATACATTTGAGAAATATATTGGTTTGGTCCAGAAAAGCAAGAGATGTTGAAGTGGGGAGGGGATGGTAGAGTGGGGAGGTGTTTCTAGGTAAATTTAAACATTTTCTGGTTTACAGTTAGTTCAATTGGTTGAGTTTGTCTGAAGACCTGGTATTAATAGAAAGGAAAAGTTCAGGTTAAGAGAAAAGACTGTGGAGACCAAGGTTCTTTGGAATTCTCATAGTGGCTGCCCTTAGAGGCAATAAATGACACATGTTTTCTATTCAGATCTTTGAAACATGCTACACTCTCAGGTAATCTCTTCAGGATTGAGAGGACCTGGAAGAAAGAGTTCGCTATATTAATAAAGATTCTTTACAGATGCAAATGTCACCCCACAAAAGACAGTTTTGCAGGGCCATTTTAAAATATAGCAGAGAAACATGTTTTGGAGTAAAGTATTTTGATTTTCTTTTTGTCATGTAATATTACGCCAGAGTTAGCTTGGAAAGTAAGTCATGATATATAGGGTTAAATCAAACCCATCTGATGAGAATTTATGGTTTGCAGGGCATGCCTCCCCACACCCCTAAGATAGCAATTTGAGCAAGAGAAAAAAAAATCAGTGCTTAGTCCTCAGTTTCCTAGTTTTCTTTTGCCATCAAGTGTTTGGAAATAATCAATTCCAGTGAAAATTCTTTGAAGACTTCCCAACTCATCAAAAATGACAAGCAGTCTTTATAAAACATAGATGCTTGGTACAGTTTGACTATGGGGGAAAGATCCTTCAGGTATAGGGTGAAGAGGTCTTATTTTGTAGGGTGCCAAATTGCATTTTCCAAAGGTGAATGGATCAATATGTATTCCGTTCCACACTTTCTTCTTCCAATGTGACCAAAATGCTCCTCTGTTGAGATAGAATCTACGTTTCCTCACTTGAAACATAGTGGGGAAGACATTAGTAACTTCTTCAGTCAATAGTATGCAGTAGAAATGATGCTGCATGACTTTCAGGGCCGGTTCTTAAAAGGCAACACAACTCCTACCTGCATTTCTCTCAGACACATGCAACCATGTTGCAAAGAAGTTCAGGCCACATGGAGAGGCCACATGTGGGTCTGGCAAATAACACCAGGTAAGCTTGGAACCTAGAGTCAACATCAACTATCAGACATGTAGTGAATTCAAAAAATTAGATTCCAGTGCCAAAATTTTAAGTCTTTTAGCTGATGGGGGGGCATAATTTCCTGCCTAACCTCTCACCTGACCCAAAGAAATTATAAGTGAAAATAATTATTATTGTTTTAAGCCACCCAATTTTTTGTCTAATTTGATAAGTAGTAATAGCTAATACATGTGGCTTTCAGACACCTATGGCTACCAACTATAACTGCCAATACATTTAGAGGATGTGTTGGGAAATTTGGTACCTTGATTCATCTGCTGGCTTTAGATGGCAATGGTAACTCTCCTGGCAGTACTCAGTCATTGTGTTGGTTTCCTTAGTGTTTAAGTTTTATCTTCTTTAATAAACTTTTTAAATCCATATTAATAGTTTTTCTTAAATTACTTATAGTAGATGCAAAAGTTACGGAACCAAATACAAGTCTAAAGCTATTATTATTAACATATTTATAGTGAGTGATTTGGCCAGAATGTCAGATATCACATTTTTAACAGAAGTTTTTAAGTTCAATTACTGACCACATTATCTGATCTTTTAGTTTGATATACTTGTATTAGCCTCCAAAATTCTGTCTCAGAAAAATGTAATCACATTAAAGAAATGTGTTTTTCTCTAATTATTTTTAAATTGTTTCTATAATGTGAGCATGTACGCTTCATTTTGAAATGAACTAAGTGTTTTTGCGGGTGGCAGATGGACAGAAGTGGTAGGTGCAGTTCTGTTTTTAGGCTGAGAGCAGATGCAGCACTGGGGTGTGAATTGTTCTCCCCCACACTGGCCTGGCTCTGAACATCCTGTGGAACTGTTCTGCCTCAGGGGATTCCCCCACTGTTGGCTTTCCACTGGGGCTTCCAAGAATAGACATTTATTTTAGCATTTAAAAACTTCTGATCCCCCAAGAATTGAAGTTAGACCTCTAATTCATACAGCTGTGTGCTTAAAGGCTGAGGAGTCACTGGCTACTTTCTCCGTATGCATTTTCCTTATCCAGTTGTGATGGAAGAATTTGAATTGAGGAGTCTCTTGTCTCTCTGAACTATTAAAAATTTCATTTCCCTTACTGTAGGGCATGACATCTAATGTGCCATGTTTTCTGACGAGGCATATATTTTTCATGTCAGTAAATATTGAAGACATTTTGAAAAAATAAATATGTTTTCAGTGGCTTAGAGACATAACCTAGCCTGGGTATGGCTGATTAGTCTTTTACTTCTATAGATTCAAGTTGGAGCATTTAATATATTTCTATCTCTAGTCAGTGTTTGCATCAGGCCCCATAAGGCCTCTGTAGAGAAGCATTTAATGATCTAATGATGTATCAGCATTTGGTACCCTTTCTACTCTATTGGGCAGCATTCTTCAGCCTTGGGCTTTCTTGTGCACTTACAGCCCACATTTCCTCTTGTTTGGCATGCTAAAAGTGCAGAGGAATTAATACCTCTGTCACCAGTTCTCAACCAATGATTGATAAGAGCTCATATACTATTACCCACCTTCCTTGATCCTCCCTGGAGAGTTTTGCTTTGCTGTTATATATTTTCCATTGGCTCTCAAGTATCCCTTTCAGGATTAAGCATAGTCACCTGCAGTGATGACTGACTAGAAAATGGTGTACTTTATTAATTGTATTCCCTTCCTTCTTTCACATCCCTTTTTTCTTGTGGGTGTTCCCTTAACCCCTCAAATGAACCACTTGTCCTGAATCTTTGTCTCAGGGTCTGCTGTTGGAAACAGCAAAGTACGACATAGGTCATTCTATTATTTATTTTTATTTATTATTATTATTTTTGAGATGGAGTTTTGCTCTTGTTACCCAGGCTGGAGTGCAATGGCGCGATCTCGGCTCACCACAACCTCCACCTCCTGGGTTCAGGCAATTCTCCTGCCTCAGCCTCCTGAGTAGCTGTGATTACTGGCACGCACCACCATGCCCAGCTAATTTTTTTGTATTTTTAGTAGAGACAGAGTTTCACCATGTTGACCAGGATGATCTCGATCTCTTGACCTCATGATCCACCCACCTTGGCCTTCCAAAGTGCTAGGATTATAGGCTTGAGCCACCGTGCCTGGCCAGGTCATTCTATTATTTGGTTAATTAATTTATTTAATTTCTGTACCTGATTTCTTTTTAAATATATATACATATACATATATATGTATATATATTTGTATATATCTTGTTTTAATAGCTTCTGCATTTTTCTGGTCATAAACCCGGTAACATTTATGGGTGGTATAAGAGAGAAAAGGTAATATCTTTCCTCGGCCATTGCAAGGCTTGTGGCTGAGGCATCAGTAATAAAAAGAGTAATAAGTGGCAACCATACAAATGTATTTAATATAAGTTATATGACACAGGAACCTTCAGCAATAAAGATCACCCCAAACAGGGAAAATTGTGTATTTGTATGCTTAGGTTTCATGAAGAGCAGACAGTTGTGTAGAAGTGATGATACAAAAGAGGGTATGATTTCATGGTAATAAACTGGAGGGGGGAGTGCAAAGTCCTTTGAACTGACTGTACCATGGACCTTACCATAGTCAAGCCATGGTGACCCCTGTGACCCACACATGTACCACCAGATGGCCTCCCAGAGCCAGAAAGTCTGAGGTAACAGGAAAACCAAAAAAGAAGAATGGCTAGCTCCTGCAGTGCCTGATTAATCAACCTTGCAACATTCTGCCATTGTTCCTGCCTCAACTGTTCCTGCCTCAACTGATAAGCCAACCTTGTAACACTGGACCTTGGACCTTGGACAAAACCACCCTGAACTGTGACTTCTATAACTTTCCACTGTCTACTCCACACATATGAAACCAACTCCTAACCCATTGCCTTCTGCTGACTCTCTTTTTGGACTCAGCCCACTCAAACCTGGCTGAATAAACAGGCTTGTCACTCACACAAAGCCTGTTTGGGTGGTCTCTTCATTCAGAGAGTTCTTAACAGTACCTCTGTCCCGGATTTTGGCACCAAAACCCGGGACAGAGGTACTCCTTTTGGAGACCAACCCCCTATCCCCAGAAGCAATATTCCACTCTCTATTCCTCTTGTCTTTGCCTCTAGCCTGCATCCTAAAAATCCTAAAACCTCTTCAACTGTTGCCCAATCTGAAACCTAAACATCTCATTTTCTTCTGCAATATGGCCTGGCCCCAATACAAATTAGACAACGGTTTCAAGTGGCCAGAAATTGGCACTTTTGATTTTTCTATTCTGCAGGCTCTAGACAATTTATGTCAATGAATGGGCAAATGGTCTTAAGTGCCATATGTCCAGGCATTATTTCCACTCCAATCCCTCCTTAATCTCTGCTCTCAATGCAACCCATCCCAAACTTTGCTTCTTTTCCTCCATCCACTCCTCCTGCCTCTGCCAGTAACTCAGTATCCTCTTTCTTCATCAACCCTTCTGACCTTTCTCCTCCCCACCTGTCCGAACCAGACCCTAAACTAGGCCCTAACCCGCTACCCCCAAGCCTCCCTCCTCTTCCTCTGCCCAGAAACCACCTCCTTATGTCCCTCCTATTACCTCCCCATCTCATACCCGGTCCGGCTTATACTTTAGTACCATGGCTAGCTCCCCTGCTTCAGTCCAACAATTTTCCCTTCAGAAGTGGCTGGAGCTGAAGAAATAGTGCAGGCACACGTTCCTTTTTCTCTCTTTAACCTCTCCCAAATCAGTCAGCATCTAGGCTCTTTCCCATCAGACCCTACCAATTATACACAAGAATTTTAATACTTAACCCAGGATTACTTATAATCTCACCTGGAGCAACTTAAATATCATCCTTCTACTCTCACCCCTAAAAAATGCTTAATATGCATTTTTATCACCCAATTGGCCCCTGATACTACATAAAAAAAGCTACAAAAATTAAAATCTAGCCCTCAAACCCCACAACCGTAATCAACCTCACTTTCAAGGTGTTCAATAATAGGGAAGAAGTTGCCCAGCAGCAGTGCATCTCAGAACTACAGATGCTTGCCTCTGCTGTAAAACAAACCCCAAGCACACCACTGGCTCACAAAGACTTCAAAGTTCCCAGACTGCAGAATCCAGCCACCCCTCCTGAACCTTGCTTCAAGTGCTGCAAACCTGTCCATTGGGCTAAGGAATGCTCGCAGCCCAAGATTCCTCCTAAGCCCTGTTCCATCTGTGTGGGCTCCCACTGAAAGTCAGACGGCCTGACTTATGTCCCTACTCTCAGAGCTCCTGGAGCTCCAATCCAAAGTTCCCGGACCAAATCCTTCCCAGATCTCCTTGGCTTGGTGGCAGAAGACTGACACTGCCCAAACATCTCAGAGGCCCCCTGAACCATCATGGACCCCAAGCTTTGGGTAATTCTTACAATGGAGGGTAAGTTCATTCCCTTTTTAATCAACACGGGGGCCACCCACTCCATGCTACCTTTCCAAGGACCTGTCTCCTTAGCCTCCATAACTGTTGTGGGAATTGACAGCAAGGCTTCCAGGCCTCTCAAAACTCTTCAAATCTGGTGTCAATTAGGCCAGCACTTCTTTCTACATTCTTTCCTAATTATTCCCACTTGTCCAGTTCCCTTGTTAGGATCCTAATAAAATTGTCTGCCTTCTTGATAATTCCTGGGCCACAGCCACACCTCATTGTCGACCTCCTCCCCTAACCCATACCTCCCTCAATAGCTCCCCTTATGTCCCCCTATCTTAACCCTAGGGTATGGGACACCACCTCCCCACCCCTTTCTGGTCATCTAAAGCACCCCAACCACCATCCACTTGCAAGATACCCCCAGTAGGTACACCACACAAGGGCAAAGCTATGTCCACCAGACAAGCAGCGTGACTCTTCCACCCACTCTTGGAAGTCAAAAGTACTCTCCCCACTTCCCTTAAACTCACCCTCATCCTGGAAGTGGAATAATAACCCAACATAAACTTAGTATATCTTTTAATTTCATTAAGCCACACCCTAAAAGGCTTAAGCCAACTGTACTCATATTCACTGTTCCCATCTACTTTTACATGCTCTGTTTTTGCTTACATTGCTGTTTACACTTTTCCTCCAAGCAATCACAGCCAATATTTCATGGTTTTACCCTCAAGCTGCCACTCTTAACTGTCTCTTAGAGTGGATAGATGACTTTCAGTGGCAAGGAACTTTACATTTCTTTCACCCCGATGAAGTTCTCTTCTTTATTTCATACTCACTCTTAACCTTGCTCCCGTTCTCCTGTTATCTCCTACCCTCCCTTAACCTCCAACATACCATCAACCTAACCCATTCTCTCTTAGCTATTTCAAACATTTCCTTAGCCAGCGATTGTTGGCTATGCATATCCCTCTCCTCCTCCTATTACACAGCTGTCCCTGCCCTACTAGTAGACTGGGGAAACTCTCCCACCTTTACACCTCTGAACTTCCTTCAACAGCCCACACCTGTACCCTCCAGAAGAACTCCTTTACTTTCTGGAATGATTCAACAAATTACCTGAGATATGTCATACCAACAGGCCACTGCTCTTCTTTATACCTACCTATGTAATCTTTCCCCTTGTGCCAACTCCACACCTCCCATTTTTGGACCACTAACCACACAAACTATCCATATTGCTGCTCCCTTGTGCATTTCTTGGCAATCACCTAATGGAATTCCTCTAGGAGACCTACCACCCTCTTAGTGTTCCTTTACACTTCACCTCCAAGGCCCTGTCACCCACGTTAACCAAGAAACAGGAACATACCAACTTCACGTTACGGAAAGGTCCTTTCTCATTTCAAGGACTCTTAAGAATATCAATAGTAAGTTTTGTCTAGGTAGGCATTTACCCTGTCTCTCACTCCAATGTTTGTTGCCCTCTTGTTCATCAGACTCTCCTCCAGACCCCTCTTCCTGCCTGTTCATACCTAACCTTGTTAATGAAAGTGAGTGGCTTCCCATAGATACCAAACACTTTCTCATACACCATGAAAGCAAGATCTCTCCTTCCACACAATCACCCTATCAAATCCCACTACAACTTTCAACAGCCGCGGCCCTTGCTGGTTCCCTTGGTATCTGGGTACAAGACCCCATCCCCCCAAGAACACTTTCTCATCTCTCCAGTCTACACTTCCAATTCTGCCTCAGTCAAGGACTTTTTTTCCTCTGTGGCTCTTCCACCTACCTCTGCCTTCCTATCAACTGTACAGGCACCTGTACCTTAATTTTCCTTACTCCCAAAATCCAGTTTGCCAATGGAAATGAATACCTTCCTGTCTCCCTTGTAACTTCTACATGACAAAATGTCATTCCATTAGTCCTCTTGCTTGTAGGATTAGGAGTCTCCACTGCTGCAATCAGGATGGGTATAACAGGCCTTACTACTTCCATCAACACATTCTGCAGTCTCTCTAATGATTTTTCTGCCAGCAGTCAGACATAACTCAAATTATCTGCTCTTCAGGCCCAAGTTAATTCCTTGGCTGCAGTTGTCTTCCCAAGTTGCTGAGACCTCAATCTATTGACAGCTGAGAAAGGAGGACTCTGCCTATGCCTAAATGAAGAATGCTGCTTTTATCTAAACAAGTCCAGCATCATATATGACGCCATCAAAAGACTTAAAGACAAGCCCAAAAGATTGCTAATCAGCCAAATGATTATTCTGGACCTAACTGGCCACTCTGTAACTGAGTATCATGGCTCCTTCCCTTAGCAGACTCCTTAATATCTATCCTTCTCCATCTCTTATTTGGACCTTGTCCTTTCCAACTAATCTCTCAGTTGCTACAAAATCGTATCCAAGCTATAACCAGTCAGTCAATACCACAAATGCTCCTAACAACCCCATAATATCACCCCTTGCCCCAATATCTTTTGACAGTCTAAAGTCTCTCCCATTTTTAGGTTTTCATGCCATCCCCAATCCTGCTTGAAGAAGCCCTGAGAAATATCACCCATCACCCCTCCATCTTACCCCCAAAATTTCAATGCCCCATCTTTTTATTTTTCCCTTTATATTATTAATATAAAAAGACAGGAATGCAAAGTTCTTTGAACTGACTGTACAATGGACCTCACCATAGTCAAGCCACAGTGACCCCTGTTACCCACATGGCCTTCCAGATGGCCTCCCAGAACCAGAAAGTGTGAGGTAACAGGAAAACCACAAAAGAAGAATGGCTAGCTCTGCAGCACCTGATTAACTGACCTTGCAACATTCTGCCATTGTTCCTGCCTCAACTGATAAGCCATCCATGTGACACTGGACCTTGGACCTTGTAACAACCCCCATCACCACCAACACCCCCCACCAGCTTGCAAAACCCTCCCTAAATTGTAACTTCTGTCACTTTCCACTGCCTACCCCAAACCTATAAAATCAACTCCTATCCCACCACCCTCTGCTGACTCTCTTTTTGGAATCAGCCCACTCTCATACCTGGGTGAATAAACAGGCTGTTGCTCACACAAAGCCTGTTTAGGTGGTCTCTTCATTCAGAGCATGCTTAACTGGGAGGACTTAGCAAGGTCTGTTTGTTCAGATTCTTCTCTGTGTTCCTGTGTCTTTATTCCTCTCCTCTGACTAGATGAATGGGCCCGTCTGGAATAAGGTCTTGTGACCTATTTTTTTTAATGCATTTATACTTATTTTATTTTCTATTTTTCATATGCAATACTGTTTATGACCTATTTTAGAGGAAGGTCAGAGAATGTTTTCATGACCTGCTTCAGGGGAAAATGTCAGTAAGAGGTCAGAGAGATTTTCTTGCTTCTATTGTCTTCTCAAATGCTAAGCTGCCATATTTTGGGGTCAAATGTCCTGAACCACATTGGTGACCATTCCTGTAGCTATAGTAAAGAACTTGGCAAAGGCTAATTGCCCAGGGGATACTCTAAATGGTGCCAGAATATGATTTGGCTGCAAAAATGAGGAAGTAACAATTTGACTTATGGTAAACCAGATGAGTAGTATATGGGTTTATAAAAAACAGGGTGTTTGGGGTTTGGAGGGAGAGAGATACTCAAGGAGGATTGTTAAGTGACAATAGATGGTAAACTCTTTTAAGACGTGTGGGACCAGTTAACCTCTAGTCTTGCTTTGCTAAGCAGACAGCATGTGAATTTGGACCTGAATGTAAGAATTAAGGATAATAATAGAATAGAGAGAAAAGGGAGGTCGGCATTGCAGTCAACACCTTTCCCCCACAAAGTACTCAGCATTTTTTCTTAATGAATGTTTGATACATATTTAAAGAAAACCACTGTCAAGACATGCCAAAATATTGGCCTTTCAAATACCCCTATCTGAGTCTGCTTCTATTGTCTTCAGACAATATATTTTGTTCTTATATACACCACTGACTCTACTACTTGAAGTCACATTACATTATTAATAGAAGTATGTGGGACATAAATTATAAATATTATCACTATTACTTTTTTTTCTTTACAGAAAATAGAATATTATTAAAGTAAATCTGTTAACCCTTCTTTCATCAAGACCCATAAAAGCTCTTCATGTTGGGACTAAAATTCATATTTGAAATTACTAAAATAGAATTATTAACAAGTTAAAAATCTCCAGGAAGTCTGATGACTCTTTACCTTTTCTGATGCATCTGGAATTTTCTTTAAAATACATAAATACTGTGAACCTTTAGCAGAAGTTTTTGTTTTTTAATATTGGCTCTTGTTATGGGCTGAGGCACTGGATGCCCTTGAAGTCTAGAACAGAACATGCTAGAAAAAGTAACTGCTTTTCTTTGTAAGCTGAAAAGCTTTTGAGTTTGGAAGAGTAGCAAAAGTATATGTAAAATACAAATCAATTTGTTAACCACCTGATTTCTGATATTTGTGCTGAGAATTGCTAATCTGTCAAATGTCAATGAGCTGATGGCGATCCGGCCTATGGTGTTCATGTCCAGGCCAATGACAGTAGTTGTGATCATTTAGAAAGAATCTAAGATAAGAATCTATTGATGAAAGCTGTCACAAGAGAGCACTGTGCTAAACACTATAATAACATGTACTCTGCTGGTGTTTCCGGCAAAGCATCTAAACACACGACAGTGGTCACAGGATTTTTGCCATCATCTAACTAGGAGTAGAGTAATCCACTTGCTATTTTCAAGTGAAATGACTGGTGAAACATTTTTGATACTTTTTTCTTTTCTACTTTTGATCCCATTTTCTTCCATGTAATTTTATTTCTTTTTCATTAAAATTGGCTTGCAAAAAGACCTCTAAGATACACTGTGAGGCTGTCAATCAGAAGGCCCAGGAAGTTCCTAAATCATAATAGTTGATTCAGCACACTAGCTTGTTGGAGTGATCTGCATCGCAGAGATGTCAGTGTGTTATTTCCAAGCCCGACTTCTACACACAAGGAGTAACAGAGCATGCCCCTGCCTCTTTTATCTTCCTCAGGAGAGCAACCAAGTGGCATAATCAATTCTTCCAGCCTTTGTATTTCACCTGATATTTACTTTGTGCATTGTGTTGAGATTTGCCCTTATTTTACCTCTTTAAATTGTATTTGCCTTTTCTTTTTTATCTTATAAGAAAATGAGATTATCTGAGGGCAAGGTCATGGTGCATTTCATGAGACAGTCCTAATATTTTTCTTTCTTAGTATCCACAAATAGTGAAAAGTTGTCCTAATTACTGAAGGATTGTCAGGCCCTGGATATACACAGAATAACCTTCTCTGTACCATGTGTTAAGGGAATTGGAGCTGTGCAGATGGCTTTGACGCAATGACTTTACTGGTCACTGACATATATTATTGTACCTGAGAGAGATCAAGCATAAGCTTGACATATTTCGTGTTATGAATATCAAAATCAAGGAAGTGTAGATCTGATCTTTTATAGATGAAAATAACTGTGCTACTTTTGAGAAGTCAAAGACTTTTTTTCCTTTTGTTTTCAATTGACATATAATAATTGTACATATGGGGCACACAGTTATCATTTTATACATGTATACAAGGTCTAATGATGAAATCAGGGGAATTACAATACTTATCAACTGAAGTATTTTTCACTTCTGTGTGTTGAGATCATTCAAAATCCTCTCTTCTAGCTTTCTGAACATGTACAATAAATTATTGTTAACTACATTCACCATACAGTGCTATAGAACAAGAAAACATTATTCCTATCTGGCTGTGAGTTTTGTATCAGTTACCCAACTTCTCCCCATCCTTTTCTCCCTTACCCTTCCCAGCCTCTAATTCTCCAACTTTTGCAAATGACCAACCTGGCTTTTTCCTTTGGGTTTGATACGTTTGTTTTCTAAGTCACTTCCATTTCCGGGTGTTAAAGGTCCCATTAGGAAACTCCAGTCCTTTTTTCTTTTCTTTTTAAAATTATTTAAGTTCCAGGGTACATGTGCAGAATGTGCATGCTTGTTACACAGGTAAACATGTCCCATGGTGGTTTCCTGCATCAACAATCCATCACCTAGGTATTAAGTGATTGCTCTTTTTTAGCGGTCAAGGAGGTATGGCTACTACTAGGCCATGGCTGCTTTTGTAGAAACATTTGCACAATAAACTTTTTTATGGCAATAACTGAAAAAAGTACAAAAAAAAAGTGTGAAGTAAATGTCATGTTCCCACAATGCAATATAAATGGAATTCATAAAAGCTCAGTGACTCATAAGACAGGTTAATTAAAGCCTCCCAGTGGCAAGTAGAAGTTAGCACAAAATTTTCTTGACCACATTGTTTCAATGACTGCATAGAATGAAACCTTTATTAGAATGTCTGGCAGAGATTGTGATCTACTGTTAATCTGCTATTGCTACTTAATTTATTTTGGATTATTTTAATCCACTTCCCATTCCAATAAGGAATGTTTTAAGGGCTGGTATTTAATAGGAAAAAGTGAAGTGTTGCAGAAAGGCAACACAGTCTCTGTCTCACAAAAGTTGCGCTATCACTACCAGAAATACCACAGGAGTTCTTCAGCCTCAATGATGAAAAATCAGCTGGCATAGGAAAGAAAAAACATTATGAATTTAGAAGTGTTTTAGGTATGACAATTGCTAATTTATCTTCCTACAAAACAGACCTTGCTATTTGAAGTTAACTTTTCTGTTTCCTTAGGACTAAGAAACAAATTGTAATAAATAAACAGTTCAGAAACAGAAACAAAATTTTTAAAAAGTAGGGGCCATCTTGCTTCGAAGTTGGGGTTGGGGAAATAAAGCAGCAGCTTACAGTCCCTCAGTGCTCCTGCCTGCCCCTTCAGCCTGGAGGCGGATACTAGCTTCCTCCAGGTGTTCTGGCCACAGCTCAAAGGAAACAAGGACCGAATGTGGAGGTGGTGCTCCCTGATGAGCTTTCCAGATACTGGCTGCTTTTCTATATACAGTGGGTTCGAGCATTGCCACTCCTTTATTCTTCCCAGACAAGCAAATCAAATGAAAAACGACAACAACAACAAAAAAAGACAGAAAGTAAAAGGAGACTTTCATTTGTTTCAAAAAAATTATTTTGAGTCTCGGTAAAGAAAAATACACAAGTACACAAGCTTATTATTTCGTTACAACCAAAACTGTGAAATGATGTCAAATTTTAAATCTTGGAATTGGATAACTTCCATGTTATCTGTCTATCTATCTATCTACTTTTTTTGTATGTGTGTATCAGAGACTGGAGATTTCCTACCCCAGTGCCCTTTCTTCATATTTTTTAGCTTGGCACATGATCATACAAATCAAGATATCATGTTTCCATGCATAGGCAGAGTAATAAAGGAGAAAGGGCTGCTGCTTCTGGAACTGAAAGGATTAGTTCTTCCAGCCAGGGACACTCTCAAGAAGAACACCTTTCAGCAGGGAGATATAGACACTCCATCTTGTTAAAGCCATTACTATTTCCCACTTTACTCGCAGCCGTGAATAGCCTTACTATTAGGGCTCTGGGACCGTTATCATGCAATTGAGAGGCCAGGCAGAAGAACCCATAGACAGAAGAACGTGTTTGAGTCTTGCCTCAGCCTCTTACCAAATATGTATCTTTGGGCAACTTAGTAGCTCTATTTGTAAAAGGAGGTAGCAGTTTCTACCTAACTGAATAATGAATGAGACAGTACAGTATGTGAGGTCAGCCGATCTGTCCCCACAAAATGATCAAATGTCAGCTAGCATGCATGTAAACATCTGAAATATTTATCCATACATTTAAAAATAAAAAAATCATGAACACAAACATTTCTTATGCATTTTATCTGAATATTTTATATTTTAGAGTCATTTTTACAAAATTAAAGTAACGTATCTTCTACTTTATTAGAATCTTGAGTTAGGTAGACTCTCAGTTTCTCAGAACTTCAGCATTATTGTGAGGTTCTTTATTCATTTAGCTTTACCTTGTACTCAGCTAACCACTCTGACTTAATCATTATTTCCTAATGCAAAAGTTTGTAGGTTTAAGATTACAATAGAATATAGGCAGAAAATTTGTTTCGTCTCATACCTCACTTGGAAAGTTACTACAAGTGCAGTAATTTCATTATACATAATAAAATTTAACAAATCTGAAAATATATTTAGTAGAAACTTCAGATTATTTGTTAAATAAGTGTGTACGTTTAGAACATATATATGTTAAAATATGCAGATAATATAAAATTTCCTTACAATATCAAAAAATAAAGTTTAAGTAAAAAAAATACGAAATTTGGGTTACAGATAAATTAAGGTACTTATAACCACACTGACTTTCCCCCAATACTTAGACTCTAGTTCTAAATGCAGCATTTTGCAAGTTGGTATAAATATTTATAGTGTATATGTATCACATATTATTTCAATAAAGTTTATATGTCCAATAAATCTTTAAGAACAAAAAGCTTGTGTTTCTATTGTTTACTTAATTCATCATTCATTTCTAAGAAGAAAACAGAATAAAGACATCAGAAATACTTCACCAGTGAAACCATCATAAACAATTACTTTCTACTGCATGGCAAATGTTATTTTGTGGGCATAAGAGACTTAATATTTGACAACTTTTTTGTCATTGAATTTTAAAAATTCATATTACTCAAGGAAAAAAATAAGAAAAATACCCTAAATTATCTTACAGTAGTTGTAATTAATATTGAGGTGGTATTGGAAGAATTAGTAAGTTAATGTTTCTGAAATACTATTGGTCATAAAAGTTACATCGTAACCACAAAGTATTATTTCTCATATACTATATTTACATGGCTAAGTATCAGTCAGTAATTCTAAAGAAGACTGAAAGTCCCTTTTTAAATTGTAATTCTCAATTATCACTAATTATTGCTTTGTAATTTCAACAGAACAAAGCTTGAGACAAGTTAGGACAAAAATCTCTGATGAATTTTGATCATAGCTTTTCTCTCTAAAGGACTTTTGCTGTTGTTAAATATTGTGAACCTGTTACCCAGGACCCTGTAAACAGGAAAAGATATGTTTATTTCAAAATACAGAGATTATTACTTATTACAATCCCCACATAGAAACCAGCTTAAGAATCATCAGTCCTGAATATAAGGTTAAATGAATCTTTTATTCACTTAGGTAATTCACCTTCTTTTCTTTTCTTTCTGCTAACCTCATCTAAATTTTGTCTGATTTTAATACCAACATGTTTAACTCATTTAATCTTAATGTGAGCTTGTTTTTTCCTTGACCCTTCTCTTACTTTATTTTTCTTTTAGAAATCATTCATTACTTCCTAGTGACCAAATCCAACTCCTCTTCTCACTTCTCTTCTTTAACTTTTCTGCTATATGCAGGGTTGGAAGCTATCTCCTCTTTCTTAATATAGTTTCTGGAACCAGGTATTCCTTCATTTGTTCCTTAGAACATTCATTCGCTTCCTCAACATGTACTCCTCAGGGTACTGTATGAGTTAGCCAGTACTCACAGGGAGCGATGGCATCGGGGCATCAGGCAAGGCATGGGCTCTGCAGTCACTCTGGATGTATATCTGTTTCTATGACAGTCATATTCCCATTTAGCTATTTGATAAATATCGAACACTCATGTATGCTACAGGACTCAGTGCTAGAGAAACAGTGATGAACAGTTTAAAATGTAGGACTCTTGAGAACTCAAGTAATCCTTCATGTATTCATTCAAACATATAATTTATCAAAAACATGTATCAGATAATAGTGTAGACAGTAGTAAAGGGGGAAAATTTTCCTGTACTCATGGGACTTATATTATGGTAGGAATATGGACACCCAAATAAATGAGCAAAATAATATGGCAGAAGGTTATAAATGTCATGAAGAATATTAAATTAGTATAAGGTGTTGAGATTGAAAGACATGGATGCTATTTTCACATAAGGTGGTTAATGAATGCCTACTTGAAAGAGGATTTTCTTATTTTTGAGGAGAATTTGATGGAAATTGGAAAGTAAAGCATGTGAATATATGGTAGATTATTTCCAGCAGTGGGAATGTGATGTGTGCAGACTCAAGGTGGGGATTTGTTGTATGTTTTTCATACAGGAAGGCCAGTTAGCCCAAAGAGGAATGAGGCAGGAAAATGAGATTTGTTTTAAAAAAAACCAGCTCATTTGGGGCCTTTTAGACGACAGTTTGACTTTTATTCCTCCTATTGTGGAAAGCCTCTGGAGAGTTTTAAGGATTCCTTTAACTGCTTTGCAGAAAATAGACTGTGAGGGTGTATGAAGGCATTAAGGGGACCAGTTGGAATCAGCACCCTGCTCCGAGGAAGGTAGGAAGGGGGCTTAGTTGGGGCAGTGACTATCAAACTTGTAAGAGGTCTCATTGAGGAGGTATTTAAGAGGTAGATATTGCATAAATCACTGATGGTTCGGGGGTGGGATTATGTAAGAACCACAGAACACAATTATGATTCCAGGGTTGTTTCTCACTTTAGGAGGTGGAAAAGAATGGAGAGGACCAGATTTGCTTACTCTACTTGCTGAAATGAAAAAGGCTGAGGACAGCAAGCTTAGGGTAGAAAATCAATAGTTCAGATTTGTTCATGTTTAACGTGTGAGGCCTACCAGACATCTGAGTGCAGCTATCAGTTGAGTTGTTGGGTACACTGATCTAGAGCTCAGTGGAGAGTTTGGGGATACAGACCCATATTCCAGAGTTGTTAGCAATGGGCCTTGCTAAAATCACTGAGAGAGAATTTTCATAAAGGAGAAAAATCCAAACCTAGTCCTGAGTACTCTGACATTTAGAGGTGAGCAGTAAGAAGAAGATTAAGCAAATTGAATAAGATCATCAGGAATGTGTGGTGTCCAGCAGCCCTCATGAAGACATCATTTCAAGGAGAAATCTATTATCAGTTCTGTCCAATACTATGGAAAAGCTGAATAAAATGTCTTGAAAATTGTCCATTGGGTTTGGCAACATGAGGTCACTGGTAATCTTATTATAAATGCTTTCAGTAAGGTGTGGATAACAGAATAAGTGAGGTGGGTTTAAAGAGAATTAGAACAGAGGAAACAGAAATGGCTATTATAAATAATTCTAAGGAACAGTGTTTCTATAAAGAAGATCCTAGAAATGAATGGCCTGTTGGAGAATGTTGGGATACAAAAAAAATAGTTTTGTCTTGTTAATTTAAATAGGAAAAGTGATAGGATTATTTTATGCTATGAGAAATATGCTGGAAAGAAGGACAATATGAAGACTAAATAATCAGAGCAGATATAACTATGTGGGAATGGTGGCATTGGCCATGGAAAAAACACAGTCTATTTTGCATCCCAGTATGTTTGCCGTTCAGAATATGAACAGAAATCTACTTGTATATCTTTTCCAATGACCTTTTTGTCCCAGAGTAAGTCTTCATATTAGTTATCTTTTGCTGCATAATGAAGCATCCTAAAAGTTAATGACCTAAAACAGCAATGGTCATTTACTATCTCATAAGGTCAGAATATGTAGGCCAAAAATTTGTGAGGATCTGGTTGAGGACTGGGTCAGTTTATCATGAGGTATATTCAGAATTCAGCTGGGCTGACAGTCATCTGAAAGCTTGACTGGGGCTGGAGGATCCAGTACCCAGGGATCCCACTACATGGCTGATAAGTCGGTGTTAACAAGATGTATCCTCTCCATGTGAGCCTCTCTGTAGGGCTTTTTGAGTGTCTTCACAATATGGTGGCTGAATTCACCTGGAGCAAGTGATAAGCTCTAGTACCTTTATGAGCCAGAGTTGAACTTCATACATGGTCATATCTACCATAGTCTATTGACCACACAGGCCAGCCTTCATTCAATATAAGAAGGGATTGTTCAATGGTATGAATACTAGGAGATAAAGATCACAGATATGGAGGTTGACTACCATAGGCATTAACTTTCTTTGTACTTTCAACCTTTCGGTATCCTCACTTGTTGAATATGCAGATTTTGTCATATGAACTCCAATTCCCTTCTAACTCCACAATTTCATGATTTTCTTCTTTGGTTATGCCTATGGTACTCAAAGAGAGCATATTCAAAGACTGAGGGTAGAGTTTGCTGGAATCCTGTTTCCCAGCCAGCCTCTTACTAATTTATATTCAGTTCAATGACTCTTTCTTGGAAAGCAGCGTATGTGATGGTCCTGCATATTCCAGTGCACAATGAGCAGCTTTTTGAGTAATAAAATTTCCATCAGCTGGCTCATAAACTAGTGTTTAAAACAAAACAACCACTCAGACCAAAACAAAAATTCCCCTGCTGTTACTTAAGTTGACTTACTGCATCCTGATTAGAAAGTTCAGCTTAAAGAGTCCTCTAGGAACAATATTAAGGTTACTAAAATGCAGTGCAAGTCCCAGGAAATCAACCATTGGTGGTTCAATGGAAGGGCCAAAGTCTTTGGATTAAGAACTGAGTTTGAATTCTGTCTCTACCTTAACCAATTTGCTAAACTTTAGCAATCACATAATCTCTAAAATGGCAGTGTCCTTATATTTAAACATGGATGATAGTTACTAGTTTGTAAGATTTTTTGGGAAAAAATTAAGTACATTAACCACATAAAGTGATGTAACATGCCTACACTTGTTAGGTAAACACATAAGAAGTGTTTAATTGTTTTTTTTCCTCTGGCCTATATGTTACATCCTAACCTCATTACGTACCAAGATGGCAATAACCATTGAAAAAGTATATTTACCATATATGAAAGAAAGGAGTATTTTATAAAAAGAAACTTAAAATAGCCACCCTATCAGATGTGAAAGCCCAAGGTCAGAAATGGTGAAATTTTCTTTCCTGGTTCCTATCTGATCATTTGTCATTCTTTTGTATAATTAGTGACTAAACCACTGAATACCTTCTCTCCAGTTTCTCCCCAAGATTGGGATGCCTAGGGTGGTGTAGTACAGTTCACCAATATCTAGTGTCCTCCCTGCAAGAGAATGATGCTTTTCTACCAGCTAAACTTAAGTGAGTTCATGTAACATTTTTTAGGGAAATAAATAAAAGCGAGCATATGCTGTAGTACAATCCTCATCTCCTCCGCCACTGAAGCTATGAGTGTTTCATATAATGGGACTGTTATCCTGGGTCATGCAGTAAAGGTGATGACAATGCAGAGTAGGACCCTCAGCCTAGAATCACAAACCAAGGGCAAAGTATAAACCATTTTTTCTTTAAACCACGAAGATGTTTTGGGTTATTTTTATCTCTACTGACTGACACACGTGGCAAGTTTTATAAATAGTATTTAAGAAAGGGTCTCATTTATGACTGTCTCATTTATGACTCTACTACTAATATGAGAGACCAACTGAAAGAGACCAAATGACTTGTGCAGAATGTTAAAGAAAGTAGCCAGTTTACTGCATGTTTTTAAATCCTATATCCATTTGGAGAGTCTAAAAGATTATTATTTATTTATATATTTATTTTTTTGATATGGGCTTGCTGTGTTGCCCAGGCTGGTTTTGAACTCCTGGGCTCAGGTGATCCTTTCAGATTAACCTCCCTAGTGACTGCAGCTATCAGTGCCAGGCTAAAAGATCCTTTTTTTTTTTTTTTGAGACAGAGTCTTGCTCTGTCCCAGTCACCAGGTTGGAGTGCAGTGGCACAAGCTCAGCCCACTGCAACCTCCGCCTCCCGGGTTCAAGCAATGCTCCTGCCTCAGCCTCTGAAGTAGCTGGGACTACAGGTGTGCACCACCTCGCCCAGCTAACTTTTGTATATTTTAGTAGAGACGGGGTTTCACCATGTTGGCCAGGACGGTCTCACTCTCTTGACTTTGTGATCAGCCTCCCAAAAAAGATCATTTTTAAAGAAGCATAATTAATTTTGTGAAGTGATCAGTGAAGACATTTATTTGGAGATAGCATTTGCTTTGCTGTGTTTTTCTGCCCCCTCCCACACATTTTCATGGGAGGTGGGTGGATGTGTTGCTATCTTCTAATGCTAAGGCCAGCTAGAGAGCTTCAAGAGGGATACTTGGAGAGCCTAGAAATGAATTCACTGAAGTTGGGAGACACAAAGTACTGAGGCCTGAATCCTACCTGTGAAAGATGGAATGGATTGTGAATTGGGATCTGACTTTTGTCGGGAAATATAGAGAGCAAGAAAAATACTAATTCGTTGCTGAATGAGGAGAGCACTACTTCATTGGGATCTGCAGGTCTTAAGTCCTACAGTTTGTCTGGAGAAGAGATCCGTTTGTGTATTTGGAATTATAAACCAAAAATAAAATTCTAAGGCCCTCAGTCATCTGAATGGACTTCCTCCTGGGCGTGGCACTCTAAAATTTAACCTGAAAGACTGGCTCAGGCCATGATAGGAAGTGGGGGTCAAACATGCCTCATTATACCAGCATTAATATCAACACAGACCTTACGTCTGATGAAAAAACATTTATATTTCTTTCTATTGATGATGACTATTTTGGCCAGGCTCTGTGGCTCACACCTAGAATCCCAGCACTTTGGAAGGCCAAGGCAGGTGGATCACCTGATTGGGAGTTTGAGACCAGTCTGATCAACATGGAGAAACCATCTGTAGTAAATACAAAATTAGCCAGACGTGGTGGCACATGCCTGTAGTCTCAGCTACTCAGGAGGCTAAGGCAGGAGAATCACTTGTGGTGAGCTGAGATGGTGCCATTGCACTGCAGCCTGGGCAACAAGAGAGAAACTTCTCAAAACAAAACAAAACAAAAAACCAAACCTCTTTCAGCCAATTTCCAATCAGAAACTTTTTACGTGGAAGACCCTGCTTCACCCTGCTTTGAGTTTTCCTGCCTCACTGCACCAAACCAATGTATATCTTAAATGTATTTGATTGATGTCTCATGTCTCCCTAAAATGCATGAAACCAAGCTGCAGCCCGACCAGCCTGGCACATGTTCTCAGGATTTCCTGAGGGCTGTGTCACAGGCCACTATTACTCAGCTCTGGTTCAGAACGAATTTCTTCAGATATTCTTCAGTTTGATCCTTTTTGTCAACAGAACACTAGAGAGCCAGTGGGATGAAAGAAGTGTTGGGAGTTCATTGTGTGTCCCACTTGATAGGGCCTCATGGAAGGGAAGATGGTCTCAGCAGAAAGAGGCTACAGTCCTGGGATGCCCTGGCATTCCAGTGACCACAAAGAAGAGAAGTGCATCTGGCAAGATGAAAGGAGCTTCAGGAGACAGGGGCTCAACAGAGAACCTAGGAAGATCCTTCGACAGCAACTCACAAGATGAATGGTCGGTTTTGAATTACCATCATGGTCAGAGTACAGAATTGCCCAGGTAAAGTAGTACTGTATTACCTCTTACTTTTCTCCTCCCTCCAGCCTTTTGCCCTTGTCAGATTAAACAACGGCTAATTTCTTGGGAGAGGAGGTGATCAGGAAGAGAGTGAATGGTAAAGGGGCTGTGCCCCCACCCTCCCACTGTGGAAAAGGAGCAGGGACAAGGGGTGTGTTTGTGTGGCTGTGCCCCTGACATTGCTCTCTGAATCCCCTCAACTGGTGAGATGGGGCTGAAACTCAGCCAGTGTTACATTGGCCAAGCCCTCTCACCTGGCTGGGGATTCTGGGTCTGCTCAAAGGAAAGGGCACTTTTTTTCTGATTTGCAAAGACACCATATTAGCTTACAGAGACTCGGGAGAAAAGATTACTTCAAATTTTTTATTCATATCATAAAATGAACATTATAATTTCCAGACTGAGACTCTGTTTCTGACTATAGTGCTGTCTGTAAGTGGGCAAAAAAAAGTCATTCAACATGCTGGAATAATCACTGGGAGGAAGAGAAAGATTACTAACATTGACTATATATATATATATATATATATATTTTTTTTTTTTTTTTTTTTTTTTTTTTTTTAGACGAAGTTTTGCTGTAGTTACCCAGACTGGAGTGCAATGGCACAATCTCGGCTCACCGCAACCTCTGCCTTCTGGGTTCAAGCAATTCTCCTGCCTCAGCCTCCCGAGTAGCTGGGACTACAGGTGCACACCACCATGCCCAGCTAATTTTTGTATTTTTAGTAGAGATGGGGTTTCACCTTGTTGACCAGGATGGTGTCAATCTCTTGACCTTGTGATCCACCTGCCTCGGCCTCCCAAAGTGCTGGGATCATAGGCGTGAGCCACCACGCCCGCCCGGCCCACTAACTATATTTTAAAAGGACAGATGAGTATATTTTAAAAGGACAAAGTACATTTTACAAAAGTAAAATGTAACTTGATTATAATCTGTATTGCATGTGTGGTCGATGTATTGTTTACATGTAAATACACAGAGAAACTTGTAGAGATACAGTGATGAGAAAAAGAAGAAAGAAAAGAGAGGGAGAAAGAGACTGAGCAAGACAGAATCCTCTGTCCTATTCACTCTTTTTCCACATCTTCTCTCCTTCCCTCACCAACATGGCCTTTTAGAACAATAAGTTACCAAGTTAGTGCAACATCATAGGAGGAAGGTGATCAATGTGACCAAAATAGAAGCTTTTTGTTTCTGGTGGCTCTTTGTGTTTTGTTATTGTATTGACATAGTTTTCTCGTATTTGCTCCAATCTGAAAAACGTAGGAACCCACTACTATTATGTCAGGATGAAACTATGAATTTGTCACTCCAGCCTTGATTTCAAGTGATTACAGAAATATGGAATCATGACACTGAGGTCAGAGTAAAGGACTCACCAAAGAAAGAGGAATGGAGACCAAGGGAAGAATTGCTCCTAGGCACTCATTCAAGTTGGATTCTGTCCAGATTCTAAGGCAATCCATTGGGATCAGTAACTAATTACCTTGCACCATCCTCTGGATTCGGAATTTGGCTGTGATTATTGACTGTGAACACTGTTATTTTTGATAATGAACAATGACTACATATTCTTCTAGAAGTTTCTGGTATAGATATAGATATATAGATTAAATATAGAGTATAGAGATTTAAATAAATACAGATACACAGATATTTTTAAGGCACTTATTAACATCTGCTTTATTTCTGTTTCTCCACCAAATAAAGCAGTGTTCTCTTCAGTTTAATTCACCATCGAGTTTGTGAGGCTACCGTGTGAAAAGTAAGCATCCAGAAGCAGAATTTAGTTGGGAGCATGGGTTGCAATCAGCTAAGGTTGGCCATCAGTTTCTCTGGACCCATATATTTGCAAAGGGCAAACTCCTCTATTAAAAATAGGATGCCTCAGAGGAAGAGGTTTAAAAATGGGTACCAAAGAAGATTCTAGGCTTTATTATGTCTGTTGTTTTTAAGTATAAATTTGTGATAGGAGAGAAACAATATGTGTAGTACACATGTGAAAAAGTAAAATCACTTCAGATTTGGGATAGAAGGAGAAGCTAAGGAACCCCTGGCAGCTGAAATGAGGGAACATGGAGACAGATTTGGAAGGGAAGATAATGACTTTAATGCTATATTGGAGAGCTCTAGAATCTTAAATTATGTATATTTCTATAAGTTTGACTGCTTCCTATTGACAGAGTGATCATATCTATGTGTCCTATTAGTTTGCTCTTTCAGCTGGTTATTTATTTTTTATTAAAATCTCAGGTAGCTGATAGTGTCATAGTCAGTGAAGCCTCAGCCAAGTCTGCTGGGTATATTTTCAGCAGACAATATGCAGGATATTAAACAGAAATGGGAATGGGTCAGTGATGAGGGGTCTACCACACCTATAGTACTGGCATTGGTGAGCGCAGGGGTGCTACCAATTCAATTGAAGGTTGACAAGGCAGCATGAACATAGAATCTTCCAGGCTTGTTATTAATTATAGCATCTGATCTGGGGCTAGGCCTCTGTAGCAATCTCCTGGCAACAGACTTACATCATACGTAAGAGTCAGGGAGCAAGTACTTTTTTTCTTCCAGGAATCACTCCTGTTCGAAGCAAACCCAGGGGCATTGACTAGGGGCACAATAAATACTCCCCACAGAAAAACTGAGATAGGAGCTAGGTTGTGAAAGCCACAGCAAAAAGCCTAAGCTTCATGGGAAGTGTGTTGTCTTAGCAGGGGAATGGAAATACTAATCAGTGATTGGGAAGAAACCCACTTCTCTGGCAGGTCCTCATTACTGGAAGGAAGGGAGTAAGGAGGGTGGGGGTAAACAGGCCTATAGCTTTCTGGGTTTGGAGTAGCCTGGGCTTGTGAGATTAATTCCAAAATCTATCTACTTTCCAAAATCCCAAGTGTGAATATGATTATCTCTGAAAATTCTGAAGAGCAAAGGCTGAAGTTTGAAGAATTTGAGCATATGCATTTTTTTTAAATACTTGGAGTTGAGTGGGTGTAGGAAAACTATGAAGATACAGGTTACATCAAGGATTGGGCTAAAACATAATGTGGGCTAAAAAAATATCCAAGGACATGTGTCCTGCATTTGTACTGGAAGGTGCTGAAAAGAACCCCAGTTCACACAAATACAAAAACCAAATTCCTAAACATTGAACTTTAAAATGCTCTGGGGGAAAGATCTCTAAGGATACTATTTTCTAATAAAGCACAGCCTTTCAATTTCTAACTTCAATCTAAGAAACGGGCACAATGGGTGAATAAGACTCCTTCTAGCCTTACGCACAGTTCCTCATAGACAATTACATCTTGTGAACTACAAAGCAGAACTTTCCCCCATCACTTACCAATTAGACTCAGCAACAGCCTCACTAAAATAGAAAAGCACTTTCCCCTCTGTCCTTTCCCAAGGAGCTGAGAGCTCCTGTACAGATGAGTACCAGATGAACTCATGAGAAGTACTAGACATTTAAAGTCATATATAAGTGACTTAGAGGTTGCTGAAGCTCCACATTTTGGCTTTACATATTAAAAAAGATTTAAAACTTAACGTGCTCAAAAATTTTTCTTCCAGAAGCACGCTTATTTCATTGGTCCTTTAAAAAGTTTGAGCAAAAATATAACAACTCACTCAGTACAGCACCCATTTGAGGCCAATGCTCTGAATCGCCAAACTAGGAGAACTAAGTGTGCTTTTAAACTTGGAAAATAGGTTCTCCACTATTTAACCTAACTGCCACTATAATTATAACTATCTCAAACTTATGCTTATAATTCTTTCTTCAAGATATACAATTAAAATAAATTGGTAATCTAAACAAGGAAAATAAAATGGAACCCTGCAATTACATAGTCAAACTTTTCTCATGTTAGCAAAGAATGAAGAAAGGCAGTATTTCATTAAAATACCAAATGCCATGAGGAAACACCAAGTATACCATAAGCACAGAAGTCAGAAGACAAAATCACATGTCTAATACTTGACATTATGTATAAATATGAATTATACCCCAAAGAAATACTCCTATTCTCCATGGTAACCATTAGGGAATGTACTTTATATACAGCATTTTTAAAACATAGCATGGGGACAAAAGCGTTGCCTGCAGCTGAATGGTAGCTCCTTTGTCAGCTAGACATGATCTCCTTGGCACTCTGGATCCACAGCCTGTTGTGTTAAACCCAGACTGCTTTGTTCTCAAAAGTTTCATTTGAGCATTTGAGATTACAAATTATGATTGCAATCCCATCTTAAAATGTCATTTGCATTTCCATTACCCAAATCAAGAGCAGCAATATTTAGAACAAAGTAAGTCTTTTAATAGTCACTTTTAATCCTGTTAATAATAATTATCTGTAGGAATAAGCCATGCAAATTTAAATATTAAGAATGCTAGTGAAGTTTTTGCTAGACTTACTAGTTAGCATTCTATTTGATATTATTAAGTTGTTATTACAAGTCAACTTGATGAATTATAACTTCTTGATTATCTGCCGGGAAGTCTGCCCAAACCATTGCCAATTTGTAGTTAATATTTATTAAGTAAGTAGAATATATTCAGTTCCTAAAATTACCATATTTGTACCACAAAATGAAGAATCCATGTATATCTGAATATAAGGAGTAAATATGAAAAACCATACTTAATATATCAATAAGAATCATGGCTAATTAGGAACAAGTTATTATTAAGATAAATGTAACTAGCCTGCCCTGCCATATAACACATGTATAGACTTTTTAAAATCTTAAAAATAATAATATATTAGTGCCATATATACTTATACACACAAAAGCAATATCATTAATTAAAGTATTTAAAAATAGATGCAGACTATCTTACACTAAGCATCACATAAAGCACTTAAATACATACATAATACACTAGGCTTTCTGTAGAATAAAAGGAAGCTATAAAAACAAGATCCCTGGACACCAGCAGACTTCTAGGCTTCAGTTAGAAATACAAGATTCTGATTTAAGAACAACTGCTTGTATCCTGCTGATAGCATGTGAGTGTGCTGATCCTCTTCCGCCCTTTGGTTATCTTCTTGGGTTTATAAAGCAATATATCCTTCTGCTTTTTTACTCCTGACATGCATGGCTTTTGTGTTTGTTTTGCTTTTCTTCAGGATTTTGTCTTCTTTTCATGACCTTTTGATGTTACTTGTCCCAAGTTTCTGGCCCCAGTTTTCTTCTCTTTTTTATGGCATACACTTTCATATAGTTTCCATGCCCAGGCTGTTAAATTCATGTCTATATTTTCAGCTCAATTCTTTCTCTTGAGACATGATGCCTACTGGACAGGCTGATTCACAACACTTCAAACTTAATATGTGTAAAATCAAATCCTTAATTTTACTGACCTTATAGCTGGACACTTTTCCTTCCCTTTTACTTCCTATCCCAATTAATGAAACCACTATGGACCTAGCTGAAAAAATTGTTAATGTCTAGCTTTGATAACACCTGCCCTCACCGTTCAGGCACCATCTCTCATCAGTTTTGCATCTTTGGTAGTTCTCCTTAGTGTCCATTACTTTCCATCCCCTTTACCAGATAGCCTTAATTAAAGTCTTTTTAATGTCTTACTTGGCTGATTGTATATTTTCCACCTTCTAGGCTGTTCATTCCAAGATATCATAATGCCAGAATGATCTTCCTAAAATTCAAACAGCATCATGCCACTTCTTTTTCATATTGTATGAGTCGTCAAATCTTTAAGGATAAGTCCAGAATTCATTAGTCTGTAATAGAAATCTCTTCATATCCAGTTTGCAACTCTGCCTTAATTTCTGGCCAGCCAGGATCTTATCTTCAGCTCTACTGCCATAAATACAATGTCGCAGTTTCATATATACCAGCCTCCATGCCTTTGCACACATTGTTCAGTCATCTAGTTCCCATTTCGTTTATCAACTTCATTAACTTTCTCTTTCCACCCATTTTCAATACACTCATATATACACACCATTGAATAAATACATGGATAAATATAATTGTTTCTTCAGTTTCTCCAAAATTAGCTCATACATGGATAAATATAATTGTTTCTTCAATTTCTCCAAAATTAGCTCAAAGTCTTAGAGAAGATTACCCAATGACAAAAACACTCAAGTCTGGATAGTCTATTAAGCACTCACACAATCAGGTGCATATCTTCTCTAAAGCCATTTTCATAGTGAATATTAATAAACCACTTTCTTTTTTTTTAACTATACCTCCCTCTACACTGTGAAGTTGTTGGAATAGTTCTTGACATGTAAAAAAAAAGTTCAAATTGGTAGTCTTAATTATTAAACATTGTTGGACAAACTTATCATAAACAATTAAAAAAACAGTTCTATTTAAAATAGATGGCAGAGGTCTAGGCTACGATATTTGTTAAGTTTTATTGAATAAAGAAATGATTTTATCTTGTTTTACTTCCAAGAGTAACAAAACAGTAGCTCTTTATTGTATGTTTAGCACACATATGTAATGACAAGAATAAATTCTTTTCCAATTGACATCAATTTATATTTTATATTTAAAGTTTATTATAAGCAATAGTTTAAATATACTTCTTAAACTTTTAGTTTGTCACTTTGCTCCTAAAACTTTTTAGTAACTTCAACTTATTAAAAATAAAATCCAAAGTCTGCAGTGTTTAGTGACAGCCTGTTCCCTCTCTGATTATATCTCCTTCCACATACTGTCCTCTCAATACATGTTATATGAATAAACTTTTGAATACATTATATTTTCAGAATTCTCAGAAAGGCTATGTAGGAGCTGTATTGAGGCATTCCTCAGATAAAATCATAATTGCTCATGTTCTCCATGGATCTCATTTGCTGCTGGTTTCAGGAATCTATTTAGCATGATGTTGTCTTAGGTATTTCCTTGGCAATATAAAAATCATCTCAAAACAAGAATTCCAAAATATATGTTTTGTAAATTTTCTATACACTATGTAATTACTATGGAGAAAACATACATCAGAAATTAAAATATTTTAAGTTTAGACTCTAAATTTACTGCATAATTATATGTCTGGTTTCCTAGAAACTGATATAATGAATACTGAAGGCTATGTCAGATATTTATTGGAAAATAGCATTGTACACTTTGGGAAATTCTTTATTTTAGCTAATGACTTAATAAAAGCCTGAATTCTGGAACTCCAAGAGGAATATTACAGACAATTAGGATAAATTTACTTAAATGGAGGGAAAAAAAATTAACCTTGGGCTTGCTATGATATACCAGATGTATTGAAATTATAGTCTCGATTAAGCATGATGACTTTCTTCTATAAGCTGCATTAACTAGGACTTTGCTGGACATATTATATAAAGGTATACATTGTTACCCGGTTAATCTCTGTCTCTTGTCTTAAAAATAAAATGAATTTTTCATCTCCATTAAATATTTAAATGAAGAAATGTGCAATATCCAATCTATTTCTTCACATTTCCTTTGGAGTCATTATATCATTTATGGTTTCTTTTTTCCCTTTTTGTCAGCACCTATGTTCTTTTATGGAAAGGACCTGTCCTCAGGGTGGTAGTGTGGAAATGAACAATTAAAACAAGTCTTTCTTATTTTAGTATTTACTAATTAACTGAACACCTTCATTAGCAGATCTATAAATCTTTCTTTCCTGAAGTTTTAAAGGCTAAGCAATGTGAAAATGAGACTCATGTGCAGTATGTGCTGTATGGAACAATAGGATTTGTTTTCATCTTATATGCAATAACATAGTGTGGAAATCAATGAGGAGTGAAAGCATGGGTACTTAAAACATGCTTTGTTTTCATTTTATATGAAAGGTTCTTACTCTATTTAAAAATAATCCCCCCAATCGATGAATGAGCAAAAAGCAAACACACACACACACACACACATACCCCACACACACACACCATGTGAATTAGAAAGGTGCTCAAGTTAATACAATGAATATCAACTCAAGATGAGCTTATTGCAAATAAGAATCATGCAATGAAATGATTCCCTTTAAAACAAAAAATTAAACATGCCATCCATTCCCTTATTAAAATACTTCAGCCAGTCACTGTGGCTCATGCCTGTAATCCCAGCCCTTTTGGGAGGCCAAGGCAAGTGGATCACGAGGTCAGGAATTTGAGACCAGTCTGGCCAAGAGACCAGCCTGGCCAATATGGTGAAACCCCTATCTACTAAAAACACAAAAATTAGCTAGAGGGTGGTGGCAGATGCCTGTAACCCTAGCTACTTGGGAGCTGAGGTAGGAGAATTGCTTGAACCCAGGAGGCAGAGGTTACAATGAGCCAAGATCGTGCCATTGCACTTCAGCCTGGGCAACAGAGTGAGACTCTGACTCAAAAAAAAAAAAAAAAAAAAAACCAAACAAAACAAACCCAAAAAAACCCCTTCAGTAGTTTATACTAACAACACTTGACTCATCAGCCTCCTCTGCCAGTACTTCTCCCACTGTCTGGGCTCTAGGCTTAAAGGTGTTCTTTTACAACTTTAACAGGCAATGCTCCTCCCCACCATGTAACATGTTTTCTCTGCTTGATATACAATTTTTTTTCCTCTTTACTAGTCCAATTTTTACTCATATTTCAGAATTCCAAGTGAAGTATGAGAATTCTTTTGGACCTAGAATAGTGCTTAGTGATTAAGGAAGTTGCCACCACTTAGAAAATATCGAAGAACATGCAGAAATATATTTTATTATTAGATTGGCTCCAGGAAAGTGATACTGCTATTGAATGCTCAGCAACCAGGAATGCTAAATTATCCACAATGTGAGGTTGATTTTACATGAAAATATTGTCTCTCTCGAAATGCATATAATGATTCCCCTTGAGAAATAATGATCAGGAGAATAGATCAAGTCCTTTATTAAAAGTTTTATTAGCTCCCTGAGCTCTACTTTTACTGTAATCTTCAATACTTTTATTAGTTATTTAACATTAGGAAAAATAAAATTATTTATTTTATTTGGGAAGGGATCTTTACTCCTGATGTTTCCTTCCATATAAAGAGAATTCAAAAATTGTAACACTCTTCACCCAACCCTGTCCCTTTATTCATCCTCCCTTATAGGAGGGAAAGGACTTATTTGATTTGTAAATTTAAAAAATGTAACCCAGGAATGCCCTTCAGGTTACTTCCTCTCTTGGTAATGGGCTGCCATTCTACTCTGCCTTGTGGAAAACTTCACAATATTACTTGTGTCTTGGTAGGTAAATCTGCCTAATTGTGGGATAAGATCAGCAAGTGAATTTGACTTTCTCCCTCAACTCCATCTTTTACCAATAATAAATGTGATATTTGATTATCATCTAATATTCCTTTTTAAACTCTCAATTTGTTAGTCCCCCTAGGAAATCTCAACATTTTGTTTTTAGTTAAAAATAAATCAGAGAGAGAAAAATTTCAGGGAGCAAAATAAAAACATCTCTGACACTGGCCAATGGGCAGGCACAGATAGCCTGGCAAGCAGAAATGAGAACACAGTGACTTCAGCAAAGGCACAGCTCTCAACAAATGTAAGAGAATCAGGCAAGACTATGGGTTTCAGCAAAATGGCTGGTTTTTAATGATGTAGATGTTTTCAGGGTTCACAATGCTGTAAGCAGAGCTTTTCCTAAACAGGCACAGGCAAAGCAAAGCTTCATGTGTTAGAGAGGTCTAGGTAAGCTGCACAGGTTGGTTCTCCAAAATTCCATTCTGAATTCAGGGCCAATAAAAAAAATCTGGACTGACAATTTTTAATTTAATGTTGCTTATCCATTGGCTCAGGAATGGAATTACTCGAGCAATTGATGGGTGTGGTTTGAAGTGATTCAGTTACTATAACTGGGCCCGCAAGTGCTGCTTCTGCTCTGTTGGAACATTCCCAAGAACTTTATGAAAATCAGAAATGGAGAAATGGCAACGTCTGAAGAAGCATGGGCCTGTGCAACTGAAGCATCAACAGCAGCTTCAATACAGAAACCTTCAATTTAGCTTAGAAGGTGGTGTATAAGCTATAACAAATGTAAGTACAGAATAGAAAACATTTCTAGGGGCACAGCTTTCTTAGTCCTTGGGAATTTTTTAGAGAGTCAGTGGCAGCAACAATGGAACACAGATCTATGGTGCTGATTCACAAGAAATGGTGGCAGCTATTACTAGACAAACCTCACTGCAAACTCTGGACCCAATACTGAGAGAAAATACAAGTTAAAAGATTTGGAAATATGCTGATTTGGGGAAAAAAATGCACATGTAAGGTCACTTGACTGTGTCTATCACCATTATATTTTTGAAACATGGTCTTGCTCTGTAGCCCAGGCTGGAGTGTAGTAACACAATATTGACTCACTACAGTTTCAAACTCCTGTGTTCAAGCCACCTGCCCACCTCAGCCTCCACAGAAGCTAGAACTATAGATACACCACCGTACCTGGGAAGGGGGGGGGAGTGACAGTGTGTGTGTGTGTGTGTGTGTGTGTGTGTGTGTGTGTGTGTGTTTGGTAAAGACAAGGTCTTGCTTTGTTGCCCAGGCTGGTCTTGATCTTCTGGCCTCAAGTGATCCTCCTACCTTAGCTTCCCAGAGTGTTGGCATTACAGGTGTGAGCCACTGTGCTCAGCCTTTATCACAATTTTCAAACTTTCTGAGATCTACTCTCTGAGACACAATATGATAGACATAGGAAACTCCCACCAACCCTACCCCCAGCCCTGATATGTCAAATGTATAGTGCTAAAATTAAATAGCTAGAAGTTTCTGTCAAGTTAAATTCATAGGTCATGTATTCTGGAAAACTTACTAGTATTCCGATGAGGCTAAGCCCCAATACTTTCCCCTATTTACCCTCCTTTTCAAAGATACAATTGAGGTTCTGGCCAATTTGGCCAATTTGGCCAGAATTGAGGGAAAGGTTTTTTACCTTGTCCTCATATTTGTTTCATATTTTATTATCAGGGTTTCTGTCTTCATTCAATCACATTGTAAAACCTCTCATGTGCTGCATTAGAAAGATGACTACACATAATTTGGGATAAATGAAATTAGCTCTGGTAACAGAGCAGACTTAGTGTTAATTTAATTTGTTCTGTGACAAACTGATAATTAGCTATACTAAAATTCATTCTCTTGTTATTCTATAGTAACCGAATTCCCTATTTTATTTATTTGCCTATTGGAAAGACTACACTTTCCAGCTTTCAGACCTTTCATTAAGTATGGCCTTGTTACTAATTAATTGACAATGAAATGTAAGTAGAAAGAACATTGTGTGATTTCAAGGAAAACTCTGAATATGCCTTTCATCTGTATTTTTTGTCCTTTCTTGTTCTTCCATCTTGCTCCCTGAGCAGCAGATGTGATGGTTGGAGATCTCCCTGCCAGCTTTAGGTTTGCAAACAAGGGCACTATGTGCTAAGGACAGGGGAGCAGAGACATGGAATGAGCCTGGATTACTCATGGTGTCTTCTGCTTGACAGAATGGAAGTTTAATATACAAGCAACCATTTATGTGAATTTCTGAAGCTTGCAACAAACCTAACCCTAACCAATAACATCTAAGTCACTTCAGAGCCTTTTAAGGACAAAAACTGAGTAAAACCCTGAAAATGAAGAGTAGCTGGGGAATGGTCTAATAAAGATACCATAAGAACTACTTTAATGAAGTTTCTTTTTTTTCTTAAGGGAAGAAGCCACTGTTGATCTGTTGATCATAGATTTGATGGTAAATTCGATGAGTTAGGCATTAAAGACAAAAAAAAAAGCAAAATAAAATAACAAAAGAAAACCCATGGGACATGGATTTCTCCCTACTGTAGCCACGTCCTGCCCATTGGTGGGCATTCATTAGTCATTCCTAGCCTCTCTCTGCCCTTCTCCTCATTCCATCCAGGGAAGCAAGGTATAAAATGAGCTTGCTTATTGCTTAGCTCAGCTCCCTACTTCTCTTTTCTTTCTCTTCAGAGGGTGCTGATGTAGAAAACCAGAGTCTCTTCTGCTCCTTCAAGAAGAAAGGTTTTCCATGACTGCGCAGGAGAGCTGCCTAATTTGGGGGTTCAGTTAGCAGACCTACTTGACTTGTATATCCAGTAACTTAGCCTTTGTCAATATTTGCTTTGTCTTCATGTTCTATTCCTTTTCCATCTTTCTCAATTAGTTGAGAATTTAGGGAGGGAAAAAGGCTGCTGTTATTTGGGTCTGCCTC
Source organism: Callithrix jacchus (assembly GCF_049354715.1). Lineage (NCBI taxonomy): Eukaryota > Metazoa > Chordata > Mammalia > Primates > Cebidae > Callithrix > Callithrix jacchus. The sequence continues at coordinate 101,701,963 of NC_133504.1, read as the reverse complement.
AGAAGCATATATTTGAAACAAACTCAAAAGTTTTGAAAATTGAGGCCAGAAGTAAAATTTTAGAGTTGGCAGAATAAATAGTAAAGAAGCCAGCCCTGTTCCTTTCCCACTCTGTAAGTACCCAGGCCCTAAACAAGTCCAAGTGGGGTGTATTTCAGAAACCTATAAGGACACAGATCCAGAAGACATGGCATAAGAAAAAGAGAGACTCATGAAGACCCTAGGCTGTGTTTAGTGTCCTTATGTCAGTAACAGAGGGCAGTTACCACCCCTATTTTGCCGAAGCAAGGGAGGGAATGGATATAGGAGCCTGCCATAGACAATGCTATGTGGAGAGGATTGTATGATTGAACTATGACCTCTGCTCAAGAGGAGCCGCCAGAGTTTGCACACCCTGCAGGGAGGAACCTGGGGTATATGCTCCCTATGTCCACCTACCAGAGTTCTTTATTGGCCAAATCAAAACAGAATTCAGAAGGTACCAGAGGCTTCTGATACAGTCCATACATGTCAGTGGCTGAGGGACCAGGGCAGGATGGAGTAAAGGGTGGTGTGAAAGAGGAGAGGCAAACAAGATGCCCATCACAGGTCACCCCAAAGGAGAGAAGCCTTGAACTGGATATATTTTGCTAATACAATGAATTGGACACTTTACATTTTGAAATGAGGCTGTCTTTTAAATACAAGAGATTCAAAAAATAATTAATTTGACAAGTTAGCCTTGAGCAGGAAAAGAACCAGTCCATAAATATGCCCAATAGAGAAAATGAATAAAGTTACATGGATGTACCTTATGGAGTTCAGTTCATTCAATGAGATGGATACAAAAGTCTACATTAGGGTTTCTCAACTTTGGCACTGTTGACGATTTGGATTGGATGATCTTTTTTTTGATAAGGAGGTTGTTGTATACACTGTAGGATGCTTAGCAGTGTATCTGACCTCTGCCCACTAGATGCCAATAGCATGCTCCAACTTGGAACAACTAAGAATATCTGCAGACATTACCAAATGTCCCTTGAGGGATAAAATCATCCTGAGTTGAGAACCACTGAGTTTTACCTTTCTCACTGCTCTTAGTAACGAAGATAACTGCTTCCACACTTCCTTTATACTGCTCCACTCCATTAAACATTCATTCATTCATTCAGCAAGCAGTCAGAGCTTGGAGGCAGATGACAGGTTATTTTGCCCCCATGGAGGTTTTATAGCATTTGTTATATTTCCTCTTACATTTTTTTTTCTCCTTTCTATTTCTGTCACTTGCTTTTTTTTTGCATGAACCAGTTCCTAAGCTAGCTTGAAAGAATAAAAAAATGAGCTTCATAGTAAAAAATTTGGTTTTCCAGCCCTAGTACTCAGGTAGATCTACAGTAGTGAAACAGTTGCTATGTTTCTTTCTATTTTTTGAGGCCCCTATCCCTCATCTAGGATGATAGATGATTTAATCACTCACTGAAAAGCCACAAAGGATTCTCTTGATCTACTAGGAACTGATTGAAAGATGCAAATTTTTTTGTTTTATTCTACATGTGAATGAACAAAGTTTTAGAGACCCAATTTTACATGTGTCTAAGGGAGTACTTATGACTAACCTAATGAAAATATTCCTGGATACTAAAATGTACTATTTAAAATCCAAAATGAGCACATCCCTTCCTGAAGTCTCTGAATCAGCATTTGAGGTACACCTGGTATTCCGTAGTTGATCACCTTCCTATTTCAAATTACTTTTGGTTTGCACCATTCTCATTTTAGTGTATTGTTTCTTGTTGTTTTATTTTATTGTCAGTTCCATGAAGCCATGTAATTTGCATATATTTAGCCCCAAGTCTTTTTTTTAAGATAAGTATATATTGTATTTCAACCACTAATTATGTTGAATTACTAAAGCAAATGTATATACAGTTCCCCTTAAACATCTGTCCCCTATAGTTCCTCTTTATTCATAACTGCACATTAATTCGTGCTCTTTTAATAACAGGAAACATATGCAGCAAACTTTCTCTATAAGTGTTGAGCTTAGGCCGGGCGCGGTGGCTCAAGCCTGTAGTCCCAGCACTTTGGGAGGCTGAGGCGGGTGGATCATGAGGTCAAGAGATCGAGACCATCCTTTCTCTACTAAAAATACAAAAAAATTAGCTGGGCATGGTGGCGCGTGCTTGTAATTCCAGCTCCTCAGGAGGCTGAGGCAGGAGAATTGCCTGAACCCAGGAGGCAGAGGTTGCGGTGAGCCGAGATCGCGCCATTGCACTCCAGCCTGAGTAACAAGAGCAAAGCTCCGTCTCAAAAAAAAAAAAAAAAAAAAAAAGTGTTGAGCTTATAGGGCATTGAATATATTGCAAAGTACTACTTAGAAGTTGACTGTCTTCTTTTGAAAAATAAATGATTATTATTTCACATTTTCTCTTTCTTAATATTTATTATTATTTTTTACTGTTTTACCAAGCAGTGCAATTTCATACGGTAAATAAGAAAGGAGTCTTTTCCTCAATATATTTAATTTTTGAACTGTTAAGTGCCTGGATTTCATTATGTTCACCCTTTGAAAACTTTTTTTTGACAAATAAATATTTTTATAACAGATCAATTATTCTCAATAGATCATATGTCTTTTCTAATGCCTCCTTGCCAGAATTTTTTATGGTCTAATTTCTCCTTTATGGGTGAGGAGAATGATTCTCAGAAAAGTATGCCCAATCATTTTTTCCAATAAATGTTTATAGAGTGCCTGTTAATCACTACACAGTGTTTTAACTCATGAACTATTACTGTGAACAAAACAGACTGAGTCTTGTAACTGGACTTCATAGTCTAGTGAGAGGGAAAAATGATAAATAAGACAAGAAAATATATAATCAGTCAGACGATAAGTGCCCAAATCACTGAGAGCAGTTTCTTCTTCCATCTGCAGTCACAAGAGTTCTGCTTCCCACACTTTAGATATTATTCATTATTTAATTTAATTTTTAGAAAGCCTGAAGTTAAAATGATACCTCCGTGTCTTTGTTATGTCTTTAAAAATAAGTGAGGTTGAAATTTTAAAAACTTCTTGGCACTTTTTTTTTCTATGAACTATAACTCCTTTGCTACTTTTCCTTTTATTATATATTTTTTTCTTTGTTCTTTACATTCTAAGGTAATTTGCTCTTTGAATATCATGGATTGCAAGAACTTGTCTTACTTTGTAAATTTTATGGAATTTGACTACTTGCTGTTTATAGCAAAACCAAGGATATAGTCATACAAATATTAATTATAAATAATAATATAAAAATTCTAGAAGGAATTGTGGGCAGTTGATAAGATTGATATAAATCCTGAAAACAATGAAGAAGAAACTGATGATTTTTCCTAAGTTGCCATCTGTCCCAACACTATGTGCCAGCATCCACATTTCCTCAGTAGCATGACATCATATATTTTTCATATGCTAAATTCCTATATCTATCTACTTTTTTACTCTGAGTCTTTGGTCTCTCACTCCACAAACCACTAAACTCTTTATTGTTACTTCTGAAATATTTTAAATACAGATTAGGAAGAAATCCCTCAAAAATATTTTATGAAACATCTCTAGAAATTCTCCCTTATTTTTAATATAACAACTTTACTTCTATTTCTATATTTTCCCCCCTCATTCTCTTATCGTGTTATTTTGTTTTAGATAACACTTATTAATTTTAGAAAACACAGCTAAAATAATGTTTTTTTACCTGGAAAACAGATGTCTTCCAATTTTTCATAGTTTTTATGTTCTTCAGTTGGAATTTTAGGTTTCTTCATATAAGAACATTTCTTGCTAAACATTTTTATAGCTATCTTATTATTTGTTAATATTATAAAATGAATCTTTTCTCCCTTTGTTTTCTTGCCTGAATATATATATATAAATCTATTATGTTCTGTGTGCTCATTCCATAACATTTAATTTTTTGCAAAAATTGTTTAACACTCATGTGTTTTCCAAGTATAGCTTTTTAAAAAGAAATGATTTCCAAGTATTAATGTGTTACTTCTATTTCCAAACCAACAATTCACAGAATTCACTACCCACACTATGAAAAGTGAGTCACCCCTGGGCAACCAAACAAAAACTGGAAATAATGAGACAGAAGGAGCAAGATACATCAAGTTTCCCAGTTGCAGTGAATAGATCCACAATAGACTGGCCAGAAAAGAGTGGTTCTTTGGAGGACAGGAGCAGTTGGACATGTAGGTGAGAGAGAAAAAGAGGGAGTTCATCAGTACTTGGGGCTGGCAGACCACTTCTGGGTTCTGTCCATCCTTTCAGCCGTTCCACACAGAAGATGGCAAATTTAGGAATAAAATATGAATGCTAGACTCAGGTGCTCTATCTTCCTCTTGAGAATAAACATCCCACAGATGGCAGGACTTCCTTTCTGTTCTCTCAATTCATTGTTCCTACCCTCCTGGTCAAGCATTGCCTGTAATCAAGTAGGTGAGTTCACTTAATTGTGGGTTAGCAAACAGATTCTGCTTTCACACTAAGCTGTTCTTGAATGGAAACTACAGAAATCAGATATTTTGTCTTTTACTTGTGAATTTTTTACCTTTTTTATCAGTTATTTTAGAGTCTAGGCAAAAAGTGGAATCTGATTGGGCCTCTCATAGACCTGCAGAAGAATTCAATGTTCCTAAGGGTAGAGAACTGGTCTCATTTAATACCTATTCTCCAGACAATGGTGAAGAGTGGGAACTCTGGACCCAAACTAAATTGATTCACAATCAGGCTACAGTATTTACAGCTCTGTTACATGGGCTAAGTTAAACATTTCAATAAATCACATTTTATTTATTTTTTTTTTTGAGATGGAGTTTCACTCTTGTTACCCAGGCTGGAGTGCAATGGCGTGATCTTGGCTCACCGCAACCTCCACCCCCTGGGTTCAGGCAATTCTCCTGCCTCAGCCTCCTGAGTAGATGGGATTACAGGCACGTGTCACCATGCCCAACTAATTTTTTGTATTTTTTTTAGTAGAGACAGGGTTTCACCATGTTGACCAGGATGGTCTCGATCTCTTGACCTCATGATCCACCCGCCTCGGACTCCCAAAGTGTTGGGATTACAGGCGTGAGCCACCGCACCTGGCCATGATATCACATTTTAACATGAAAGTATGCCTGTAAGAATTAGATTACCTATGATAAAGTTTAGCACAGTGAATATTACATGCTAAGCAATCAGTAAGAGGTAGTGATTATTATTATAACACAGGAAACTATTGCTCCATAGTGCTATCAGACCTTTCTCATAGACTTCCTCTTTTGCCTCTACTTGATGCTGTGACATTGTGGTCTCCCTGGTTGGACTTAAGCTGTGCCACAAGAGCGAAAATCATTCCCTACATGAATAGAAGTGTCCTTCTCACTTTTTCCAAAGCCCTTCTAGCTATTAGTGATATGCAGAAGGCAGGAGTACAATTGACAAGAAAAGAAATCACATCAAAAGAATGCTATGATTACAGCCTAAACTTCTCAAAAGAAGACATAGTTGGAAGATGTATTTTTCTAAACTTATGCCACAGATACCTAAAGGTAAGTTGAACATGGCCAGAAATTGAATTATCAGTTACCTGACCCTGCATACTATGGGCAAAAATTGCATTTGTCATCATCATCACTGAAGCATAGTAACAACCTTTGAGAAGCTATTGTTCATGAGTGACAGAATGTGACAGCATTGTATGACATACCCAGAATTAATAAATTAGGGAACAACAGAGTCAAGATGATAGAAATTGCTTCAGTGTAAACAGAACACTGCTCCACAATGTCATTAACACTGCTCTGTGGTTAATAACAGGTACTACCTCTTTCTTGAGGAAGTAGATATAAAATGAGATAGAAATAGTACGTTGGCAATAAAAAACAGTAAGAGACGGTTCTTAGGCATAAACAAGAATAGACTGCTCCTGTTGATACTATCAGGAATTTTCACGAGCTCTAATTAGACAATAAATAAATGTGTTACCTCTTTTCCATTCATGATTCTAAACAATCTTCGATAATCACTGTGCCCTATATGGACTCATGAATATTCTAATGTATCTTGGAGCTCCCCCAAAATATTTTTTTCTAGGGCCCCGCACAACTAGGGGTGGCCTTGAATGCCAATATATTAAATCAAATAAAAACAAGTAATATGACTAATCTTCATAAATCTTGAATATATGTTTTAACACATTTGTTTAAAATGTACTGGAAAACTTAAATTTCAAATATTTCATTGACAAAGTGTCTGTTTCAGTCTTAAAGCTAACTATATAATTATTGATGAAACATTAGAAGCTTTGGAGTTAGACAGATTTAAATTTGAGTCTGGTTCCTGTCACTTGCTGGCTTTGGTTCCTGAAAATACTATTAAAGCTTTTGTTTTCTTATCAGTAACAATAAGAAAGGCAATCTTATCTATGTATTTGGACTGTCATGACAGTTAAGTAAAATACTGTTTGCAATACACTTAGCAAAGTGACTGGAACATGGGAAGAAGTAAATAAATAGTTGTCTATTAAAATCACCATAACCCAAGCTGAGAAACAACTTAACAATATATATAGTATATTCATAAGGAAAACCACAGGATGTCAGTGTATATAATTCTGAGTAAGCTGAGGGATGAATATTCTTGGATGACAAAACTAAACATTGTAAAGACAAAATTCTCTCCATTTTATATGTTTAATACAATTCTAATCCAAATTCCAAATTATTTCTTAATGTAATAAAATTACTCTGATCTTCATGGGAAATATTATACAGAAAATCTTAGAGGATATTTAAAAAATGTGTAATGAGAATGGGTTTGGACTATCAAATATATAATTATACAATGCTATAATAATCAGAACTGAGAAATGCTCCCGTAAGAATCAACTGACAGATAAAAAAAAACTAAAGAACTTAGAAACAAAAGTTTTAGCTCATGAAGATGTAGATCAAGATATTGATACAGATATAAAGTGAGCATTCCAAAACAATAAAGATTTGGACTACTCAACACATGAAGTGAGAAGAATTGAGCAGACTAAACAAAATTGTAGTGTTATCTCTCTGTATTATCCAGTAACTCCAGATGTCTCAGAGTAAAATCTTTAAAAAGAAAACAGTATTTATAAGTACATGATTGTGTACAAATAAAAGCATAAAGGAGAAATGTGATATATTGAACACATTCAATGTTTTGTGTTAAAATATTACCAAGCAACTCTTAAAATCAGTACTCTCACTAACAAATAGTGCAGGGCACATGCTATAAATTAAATAATAATACAAGTGTTCAGTCATAGGTGAACATTTTAGAGAGATATGGTAAACTCATATAATACAGATTTTTTTGCAACCATTAAAATGATTTTTGAAATAGCTTTTGTTAATTTTGAAAATAATTATAATATGATGCTAAGAAAAATTTAAAAAGATAAAAAGGATACAATATGACTCGATTGTATTAGAAATAAAAAAGATAGAAATAAATCAAAATCTTACAGCAGATAATTTTTAATTTTTGTCTTTATGCTTTTCTGTATTTACAGTATAGAATTTTTAAAGACACTATAATTGAAATATATATATTTATTAAGTTTATAAACCAGAAATAGGTAACTGATGATGAGAACCTTAAGATGAACAGATATTTTTATTTAAATGGGGGAAGAGAAAAAACATTTCTTTTTGGAAATTTTGAAGTTTATATAGCTACAGGGCTTTAACATACTTTTTTTTCTGATAGACTAGAGAGAATGAAGGAAGTTAGTGTTGAAAATATAGTTGGCATCTTACTGGTGAGAATTAAACCAATAAATCACATGAGTCCCTTTAGGTAATCATCTAAGCTGGCAAGAATAAAGCATTTATCATTAAACTTTAGACCCCCGCTTACTTTTTGGGTAGCAGTTGACATACAGGAAATGAAGTCTGGGGTATAAGCCGCATAAAAGAAATGATTTTAATTTTTAAGTTGGGATAAGCAAATATCCATGGAGAAACACTTACATAGTGAAGAGTTTCAGAGAGTGATAACACTGAAGTTGTCATTACATTTAACCAAGTCCTTGATGTGAGAAATTTCAGTTCATTGTTGACGACACAGATTGCAGAAGCATATGGAAGCAATTAGAGGAAAGTAAATGGAGACTGCGGGTGCAGGCTGCATATTTGTGGAGCTTGACTAGATAAAAGGAATAATATAGGATGAGATCTAAAAGAAGCAATGAGGACTCTGATATCTTCTTTCAGAGCTGAGGAAATCTGAGCATGAAAGCAAGCCAAAGAAGACAGAACTGATGATTCTATGGTGGGGGAGCCAGAGTGGGGTGAATATGAGAACAGTATCTCATTATGAAGGAATAGCAAGTTCTGTAGCAAAGGCTGAAGGGTTAGATTTCCAGATAAGAAGATGATTCCTCTTCTGCTGAGTTTAGCAGGAAGGAAGTTCTGATAGATGTAAAAATTCTTCAGGAGACAGGCAGCTGGGGCATGGAAGCAGTGTAGGGCATGCATTTAAGAAGCAGTGAATCAGAACAGAAGATTCTGGCTCTCGGTGAATCAGATGTATGAGCTGAGGACATGCCCAGTGTTTACTGGGCTTACTACCCTTGCTGAGTCTGTTTCTGCTCTGATCAGTGTTGGGATACAATGCAATCTATATGTTTTTTCATATAATATAGAAAAGCTCCATATTATATGAAATTCCATATTATATTAAACTTGGAAATTCCCTTGAAAAAGTTGTAATGCATTCTTATAGATAGTAATTTTTATCATGAAATGAAGTGGGAAGAGGGCTAGATGAAAACATAGAAAGGTTAAGAGCTTTCGGAGCAACACACTAGAAATTTTAGGGTGATATTCAGGCTTTTGAAGAATGGAAGAAGCATAAGTGGCAGCCCTGACAGGAGCCTGTTAAATTCCTGATGAACTCCAATAATCTTGTTGCCTCGTTATGATGCTTTGATGAGAGTGCTTAATATGTTTAAGCTTAAGGTTCTTCTTGGACACGATCTTTACTTACCATTGGGCCTCTAAAGTGAAATTGTCTCTCAGGCTCCCCCATAATGGCCTTTTAGATTTACAGTTGTTGGGTACTATGGAAATATCTTAGAATCTAAATGCACAGTGGGTCCGTGGGAACAGAAAGGTTCTCACGCATGAGAAGCTCCATAAAACATCTACAGCATTGTCTTAGGTTGCTTGGAGAAACTGCATTCATATTCATACTGTATTATGAAATCCTGATTTTCATATTTCCCAGTGTGCCTTTTCAGCTCTGCTGTATAACCAAATTAAAGGAGACTACACAACTTTACAAAATTAGAGTGTTCTGTTTTGTATGTTGCAGTCTGACAGTACTTTATTTTTAATTTGTTCATCATTGATCCTAATAAAGACAAACTGTCATTGTAACCATTGCCTGGAATGCAATACATTAGTTTTATTGCATCTATAACAGCTGCTCATGTGTCTCTCCCTCTGTCATTCAATGATGATTCGTCCTTTTTTCTAGGCAGTGACAGAAAATCCGGAAGAGCTCACAAAACAACACCTCCATATGAACTGGATTAAGCAGAGGAAATTTTTATTGTATATCACTGTATTTCTCCTACTTAATACAGAAAGAGGATAAATAAAAGAAAGGCAATTTATGCATACATAATAAATAAATATTTTACTTTTTCATAGCTTTGTATTTGCCTACTTCCTCGGCCTCAGTTTCCTCTGGTTGAAATTGGAAATGAGACTAAACCATGTGAGAGTCAAATGAACAAACTGTATTTCCTGGAGATACAGACTTTGTTAACTTTGTATCTCTGGGAAAGAGATGCAAGTCTATTCTATTACATACCTGGGAAATATTTATAATGATGTGTTAAATCTCAAATTAATGCATATAATAACCAAAAAACTTATTCCCATTGTTTAAAAAGTATTTGCCAAGAAAAATATGCTTGCTTGTATGTCTGTACATATTCACAGTTACCTCCTATGAAGCTATCTGGACATAATCTATTCAGGTTTAAGTTTAGAATGTAATAGGTAACACTGTGCCAAAGCTTAGACATAAGATAGGGCAAAGGAAACAAGATGTGGTCAACAGTAGGTTCTTAAAGTGGGGTGCATAATAGCCATCTTCCTCAAAGTCTGTTGCTCTCAAGATTTGTCTTAGTCAGTCAAATGTGCTGCTCAAACTTCCTTCTAGGGGGCAGCAGTGCCCTGGATTTTTGCCAATATTCCTTCCTCTCTCTTTAAATCTTCAGTGACTTAGGTCTTCTTGGAAGAGTCAAAGTCAAAGGAAATATTTGTACTAGTTTTGTTATTACATTGGCATACTGATACTAGAAAGTTAATATGTGAGAATTAAAATCTGCTCAATAAAAGATTTGACCAAGAAGTATAAAGAGTTTTGAAGAACATGCAAATAAATTTAACTCTGACTTAGACTTTCTTAAAATTGCTGTGATGTCAGGAATGTTTATGGAATTTATTATTTTTATTTTGAATGGGGATTATGGTTTACAAAACAACTCAAAATACTTAGCAGAAATGAATTCAAAACTCTTGACTCCTGTTTTAGTATTCTACTGGTTGCGACACTAGACTGTAGTAAATCTTGACTACAGAGTTTATACATAAAATTTTATTTCTTATGTCACTTGGCCATATTCAATTACAGCTCTAATTATAGAGAAGTTATTAAAATGTTTAGCAAGTTTTACAGTTTTGTATTGTGTTCTCTTTTATATCTTATGTGCTAGACCCTCGTCCCAAACTCTTGAAATAGTGGATTTAGTACTAGGAGCCTGATGACTCACATGACTCTGGTCATCTATCAGGAGAAAGATGGTGCTTCATCTGTTGCTACTAAAAATTAACCCATAATGTCTCCCTTTTCCTAACACCATCATTATTTGGGTAGGATGAGAAGCACTTCTACGTTACCTCTTATTTCCAATTAAGTCTTCTCTTTGAATTAATGTATCCTGGATTTTTATTTTAATCGTATTTCAAATATGGTACGATTATACAAGAAAAAATATTGTTTGGCCAAGCTTCTCAAGTGTTCTGGAATAGCTTTGCTTATTATAATATTAGAGAGAAATTTTGCTTGACATTATTTTTCAAAATATATGGTACTGACATTGTGTCTTTTCTCCAAGGGAGACAAAGTAATACACCAAATGGGAAAATTCTTCTCTGAGTTATATATAACTCTTAATTTTCGCACCAAGTTCTTACTCATCACTCTTAATTGCCAAAATCTTAGAGCTATGAAAAAAATACAGTGCTCCCCCTAATCATGAGATCTGATATTCTTATCTAGAAAAATCTTCACTCTTTAACAGCTTTCTTCACTTAACATTTGGTGAAAAAGTGCAATAACTACTGAGGAAATGTAAATATACTTCAAATATGCTCACTGTTCTTTTTTATTACATTTCCATGTCTCTTATTTTAAAAATATGTGTTATTGATACAATGGGAGTGACATTTTTAAGATAAATTCAGAAATGCCCCTGTAGGATCAACCATCAGACATGAAATGTGAAATTCTGTCACACTGGTATGAATGACTGCTACTATAATCACCAGCTCCTCTTTTATGGGGATTTTTATTAATTAAATGTAAAGTCTGCCATTGGCCTTATAAAAGTGCTCATCTGTTTTCCTTTAATTTCAAGAAGATTAAAAGTGAGATTTGGTATTAATTAAAAACTTAGAATTTATGGGGATTTTAATTGCAAACAACATTTCAGTGGTGAGTACTTAGATGAGTTCTTAGTTCTGTTTGGTTATCAACATGGTATTGAACAATGACAGGATAAAAAATAAATCATTTGAAGAAAAGAATGCCATCATTAGCTCTACTGTCCATACATAGCTTAAGTCCTATGTAGTTCAAGGGCATGTAAGAGGAGAAGCTCAACAGCTCAGGCTAAACATTTACCTTGATGTCTAAAAATTTCATTCTTTCTATGGAAGGTTAGCAATAAAAGTCAAAAAGTCATATCAAGATTAATCACTTTGATTGAAATACTTTGACACTGTTTCATTTCAGCTATCTTTTTTTAAGTTGAATTTAGCATGTATAGGGTAACTGATGACGAAGAGGTCCATGGAAGTTTCTTATTATTTATTATCTTAACCAAAGCCTGGTGTGTGTGTGTGTGTGTGTTGCGGCAGGGAGAGGGGAGAACATCTTCTGTTGGAACCTGTAGTACAGCTATTTTCCAATTAGTATCTTTGCATGTTCTCTTCTAGCATGAGTTGGGTTTAGCCTTGACACACTGGGCTTTTAAGGGGAGCTCTATCTTTGCAGTCCAGGCTACATGTGACAAGATTAAATTGGCACACTTTACTGTACAGCTCTTGTGTTCTGGCAGCACTGGTCTGGCTGACACCTCTGAGAGAAGGCTCAGCTGTCACTCAGTGACCCATTAACACTACCGTTCCATCCTGTAGTGTCATTTTTCTCATTCTTATGGAGATAATGCTCCCTGGAGATCTCTAATACCTGGAGGAATGAAAGAGAACAGAACAGACAGGCTAACTATCAAAGAGGGAGCAAACAACACAGCAAGACCATGAATTCCAACAGTTGAATTTTAAATTGAGTGAAAAGATGAGGCCTATTATGATGGTTGGGTTCAGAAGGTGGGGAGAGGATCAAGTTTTAAGAAGTATCATAACTTTTTAACATGCTATTTTCTCTTTTCTTCCTGAATATTAACAGAAGTGCCCAAAATAACACTTGCAATAGGATATAAAGAAGGCAGCTTCTTTGAACATGTAATAGGAAAATTTGGGTAAGAATTTATCATTTGCAAATAGGCAATGAATATAAAACGGAGCATGCATTATGGTTAAAGGCTTAATATTCTAAATAGAACAGGATATCTGATTAAGGTTGGCTTATTGGGGCACAAAATCACCTTCCTGGTAAAAACACAGAAATAGAGAAAGGATATGTGATCTTTGTAGCCCTTGGTCTAAGGCTTCTCTTCTCTTGTGATTGAGCTGTTACTGGTGGCATAAGCAAACTCCGCTGCTCTCTTGTAGTCCAAACTGTATATTGTTTGATGGGTCACTTTATAAGAAGTTACGCTTTCTATAATGGTTACTATGTAAAAAGGCATATAAGAACATGCTTCTAGATTTCCTGGACTAAGGCTGATCCAGTTTGATATGAAAGTAAAATAATTAAATAAATACCACTTGAAAGTCTATGGAAACCTGCTGAAGACATCTTTATAGAAAGCTAAAAAGAAAAAAAAGGGAAAGAAACAAAAGGAAGAAAGAAAGTTAATTAGTCAGAAAATAGGGATAAAACTGGGTAAAACAGGGATTCAATATTGTTTAAAAAAGTAAGAAAAAGTAGAATGTCACAAACTACAAACTGTTTACCACAATTTGCCCCTCAACCCTGCCTCCCTGTCTCCAATTTTCCCACACAAGACAAAGAATATTACTGGGTTTAGATGGCTATTTTCAGGCTGAGGTTTGTATACGTCCTCCCTCCCCACTTCAAGTGTCAAAGGTACTAGAAGCCATTAGGATAAATGCGGCATATTATTTGAGAGTACTGAGTTTTCTTTAAAAGGGTTTTTTTTTTTTTAATGCATGTGCTTATTTTGCTTTTAAAGTTATCTATTTAAGCTACACATAATTTACAGCTTTGTTTTTATATCAAAATACACATGGCACATTATGGAGTAGGATAAATAGTCATACCTATTTTAAAGATGAAAACCAAGACACAAAAGAAATATTGGTTGGAAGCAAATACCTTTGGACTAACTCTCAGGACTGTCGTCTGCCTCAGGGATTGAATTTGTTCCTTTCTTCCATTTGATGTGCTTGGGGATAAAGCTTAAGGTACACTGCTCCAGGGTATAGCAGGGAAAAGGGACTCAGATTATTGAGGTTCAGCAATGACCGCAGTTAATTAGGATGGCCTATAGTTCCACTAAGTCCTCCAGAAAAGGAAACCAGTATTAGTCTTTATTTTACAGTTGACAGGTACTGTACAAACCAGTAAGCTCAGGCTGCTTGTCCCGTGTCCCAGTGCTGTGCAGGACCTGTCTCGGTCCCCCACGTGCGCTGCCCCGGATGGCGTCACGTGCATTGGAACACCGGAAGCAGATGCGGAGCCACGGCCAGGCCTTCCGGCAGTCGTTAGAAGACGTCACCAACGCCGCTGACGCCGCCATCATCGATAGCACTCCGTGAAGAATATGCTGGCTGCTTTCGTCTCCCGTGTGTTGAGGCGTATTGCGCAGAAATCAGCTCACAGAGTGCTGGTGGCCTCCTGTAACTACTCAAATGATGCTACATTTGAAATTAAGAAATGTGATCTTTATCTGTTGGAAGAGGGTCCCCCTGTCACCGCAGTGCTCACCAGAGCGGAGGGGCTTAAATACTACAGAATGATGCTGACTGTTCGCCACATGGAATTGAAGGCAGATCAGCTGTACAAACAGAAATTCATTCGCGGTTTCTGTCACCTGTGCGATGGTCAGGAAGCTTGCTGCGTGGGCCTTGAGGCCGGCATAAAGCCCTCAGATCACGTCATCACATCCTATAGGGCTCATGGCATATGCTATACTCGGGGAATTTCTGTCCGATCTATTCTCGCAGAGCTGACAGGACGAAGAGGAGGTTGTGCTAAAGGAAAAGGAGGATCAATGCATATGTATACCAAGAACTTTTACGGGGGCAATGGTATCGTTGGCGCACAGGGTCCCCTGGGCACTGGCATTGCTCTGGCCTGCAAATATAAGGGAAATGATGAGATCTGTTTGACTTTATATGGGGATGGCGCTGCGAATCAGGGGCAGATAGCCGAAGCTTTCAATATGGCAGCTTTATGGAAATTACCTTGTGTTTTCATCTGTGAGAATAACCTATATGGAATGGGAACATCTAATGTGAGAGCAGCAGCCAGCACTGATTACTACAAGAGGGGCAGCTTTATTCCTGGGCTAAAGGTCGATGGAATGGATATTCTGTGTGTTCGTGAGGCAACAAAATTTGCAGGTGACTACTGTAGATCTGGAAAGGGACCCATAGTGATGGAGCTGCAGACCTACCGTTATCATGGACACAGTATGAGTGATCCTGGAGTGAGTTATCGTACACGAGAAGAAATTCAGGACATGAGAAGTAAGAGGGATCCTATAACGCTTCTCCAAGATAGAATGGTAAACAGCAAGCTCACTACTGTAGAAGAATTAAAAGAAATTGGGGCTGAGGTGAGGAAAGAAATTGATGATGCTGCCCAGTTTGCTACCACTGATCCTGAGCCACATTTGGAAGAGTTAGGCCATCACATCTACAGCAGTGATCCATCTTTTGAAGTTCGTGGTGCAAATCCATGGATCAGGTTTAAGTCCATCAGTTAAAGGGAGGCTAGGTGTGAATTTATCATCAGTCTCTCAATGGAACATTCATGATCAAATTTAAGAAAACTGTGTTCTCGGCTCTGTTAAGGAGGAATTAAATTCGTAAAAGCCTTTTAAACATTTATTAAAAGGTATTAAGAGATTAAAAGATTGAAAGGCATACATTCAATAAATGTGGTATTATATTCGATTATACTGTCTTTTTTGCTTTAAAAGATACTATATAGGTAATAATTGAGTGTAAATATCTTAAAGATTATTTCAAAATTTATACAAGTCTAAGATAGGAAAAGCAGATTATTTAACTTCCCAAACTATTCGTCATAATAGTTCCATTTGATTTAGCTTTATACTATTTTAATAAATACTCTTCTTTAAAGAAAAGATAGTTGTTTTCCACTTCCTTTGCCATGGGTTTCTATGTAGAATCACCGTCCTGAGGTAAGGAGATTATTTAAGCTACTCAGGACACCTATCAACATGTAACCATTTACTTGAATTAACTAATAATGAATACAGTTTAGTGTAACAGTGTGCACATGTGCACTTGTGTGTGTGTGCACCCACACACGTGGTGCTGAAGCTTGTTAACGCTGACCATTTTCCAGCAATAAATGATATTTAACAGGGCACGGGAGGAAGAACAAGGATTTTTTTTCCTATTGTATGTGAATATACAATTGTTTTCATATTATTGTCTATATTACGAAATTTATTATTATATTTTTAGTCTACTAATCTTAGGGAAAATATAGCAAAAATTAAAATCTAGGGGAAAAACTGCATTTCACTTTCATCTTTAAGTTAAAGCCACTCTTACTTTGCAATCCACTTATATATTCTAGAGTTTAATGGGCCAGTCCAGTGAATTTCAGATTGAAAAATGAATAAACAAAGATGGTAACTTCAAGAGTTAAGCAGAGGAAGTGACATTAATAAAAAGTTGAAAGCAAAATCTACCTTGCTTACTATTAACCATGTGTTAGTAATCACTACATGATTAACTATTTAGTATATTTTAATGCAACTGATCATTCACAGACAACTTTTTCCAAAGGAAAACCCAAAATGTCTTTTCTGTAGTCCAGCACCATGTCAATTATTAAGTCATGATTTGGTGAAAGCAATTTTACTTGGTTATATTTGACTACCTACAATCCTACTGAGCTTGGTGTTTAGTATATGTTACTCTTCTGAGATAGACTAAAGTCAGAAATGAGAATTTGCCTGTGATTTAAGAAACAGTAGGTGGAATATCCTAAAACAGTCAAAGGTTAATCCTTTTTTTTTTTTTACTGTACAGCATCTACTTTTACAAATAGAACTTAGATGCTAAGAAATAAGAAAACCGAAAGTTCAGAGGCCTGTGAGAAGATGAACATATGTACATATATGTACAGGCTTTAATCTCCGTATCTTACCCCAAACAAGTTTAAACAAGTAAGATGACCTAACATTCTGTATTCAGAAAGCAAAGATAAACATTATTTTGCTTATATGCAGGTGATATTACTAGGTAATATGCTTTGGTTAGAATGCTGCAGCTGTTCAGAGGTACTTGGATTGGATTCCTACAATAAAAAATAAGGATTTTTATAAGAGATTCAGAATAATAAGTATATTCTTCTAATGATAAAGAATTCTTTTTATTTTGACATACTGATATTTTCACATATTTGCAAGTGAAAGATAAGCTGCTCAATTAAATCTATTTTACATATGTACCATACATCATTTTTAAAGTTCTTTAATAGATTCCTTTGATGCCAGCAAAAATTAAGATACCAATAATTGATTAGAAATGAAACCATCCCTAAATCAAGATACACAGATATTGTACTTCACTTCAGAAAAATAATCCAAATTTTGTTGTTAGAGGAATAAAGTATGTTTGTTGTAACACAGTATAATCAAATTTTATTAAAGCAGGAAGTTTTCAATGTTTTCTGTATTAAAAAATGTTCAGATTTCTGGCATACATTGGTAATGATAATCATATCACTGGTTGCACACAATTCTGTTATCATGCAAACAAAAACCAACCGAAAAATTTAAATGTGTTGGTTTCAATTAGGTCAAGATTTATTGCTTGACTAATAACAGTAATAATTTATCAAGCTGTAAACCAAAGAGGTGTAGAAATCTAGCAATTGGATTCTATTTCTCGTCTATAGTACTGGGCTACTCAAACTGTTTTATGCTTACATTAAAATATCTACTAAGCTATGATCGTCATAATAAGAATTTCACTGTTGCAGCAAAGCTAGACTATCTGAGAAAAGGAAGAGTGCCTAATTTCTTAATCTTTATGATACATTATGATGAAGGATTGTCTAGTAAGTGTAGAATGGAATAAGAAAGAAAGGAGGTTAAAAAAAGATTTATAAAGCATATATCAGAATTATACTTTTTACAAAACTAATGGATATGTCTTTCCATTAGGTGTACAAAGAACAGAGCATATTGCTAGGGAAATTTAACTTGAAAGTTTGTGAGAGTTAGGTTTTAAAAATTGAAATATAATTCACAGACCATAAAATTTACCCTTCTAAAAGTGTACAATTCAATGGTTTTAGTACATACACAAGACTATGCAACCATCACCACTATCTAATCCTAGAATATTTTTATCATTCCCATTTTCAGTCAATCCTATTTCTCTTGAAAACTACTAATCTACTTTTTGTCTCTAGATTTGCCTATTCGGGATATTTCATATAAGCCATGCAATATGTTGGTCCTATATGACTGGCTGCTATCCCTTAGCTTAATGTTTTCATGTTTCTTCCATGCTGTAGCATAAATCAGTACTATATTCTTTTTTATGGCTGAAAAACATTTCATTTATTCATCAGTTATTGAAGATTTTGATTTTTTTCTACTTTTTGACTATTCTGAATAAAGCTTTGTTGAGAAAAAACTCAATCACAAAGACAATAAAAAATTTTGAATGTATTGTCTAAGGCAAACAATATCCCTTATGACACAATCCCTTTCAGTTATAAATCATGATGAAGAAAATTGTTAAAAGACTCTAAACCTGAATATTTATCAACTCACATAACCTATTGCTCCAGTTAGATTTTTAATTACAATTTTAGATTTGCATAAAATTTGAGAACAATGTACAGATATACTGTACACCCTGCAGCCAATTTCCTTTTTATTAACATTTTATATTAGTGTATAGCAAGGAAAAAGGTAAATTCAGCAGGCTTGTGTTACTCAAAACCTGCACATTTAATGAAAGACTTCTCTTCCCACTCATGGGAGGTAATCTCTGAACCCTTGGAATATTCTACCTGATATGAATGTTATTGTGAGCCTCAGGCATTGGGCCATACTTTGCCAATATGACCAGAATCGTTTATCTTAATCATATTAAGATAAACTATCCCTCTTTACTCCGCTGAGAAGATATACCTGGAAACTTCTGCGTGCTTTGTCTTGAACTTATCTCCCTGTATCTTTTTCCTTTGCTGATTTTAATTTGCATCCTTTCATGATAACAAACCATAACTATAAGAAAATGCAACCTAGCTTCTTAATTAGACAGAATAAGAAGCTATATAAAAAGGAGGAGGTACAGAGATATTAAGTGGCTAATTTAAGTTCACACAATGATAGTGATAGCTATTGTATCAGTCCATTCTCACGCTGCTAAAAGGATATACCTGAGACTGGGTAATTTATAAAGGAAAGAAGTTTAGTTCATTCAGAGTTCAACATGGCTGAGGAGGCCTTAGGAAACTTAACTATCATGGCAGATGGGGAAGCAAACCCATCCTTCTTCACAAGGTGGCAAGAAGAAGAATGAGAGCAGAGCAAAGGGGGAAGCCCCTTATAAAACCGTCAGATCTCAGATCTCATGAGAACTTACTATCACGAGAATAGCATGGGAAAAACTACCCCCATGATTCAATTACTTCCCACCAAGTCCATACCGTGACATGTGGGGATTATGGGAACTACAATAAAAAATGACATTTGGGCGAGGACACAGCCAAACCATATCAGCTGCTAATCATAGCCACTATTCTATTTTACTAGACTGCTTTTGAGTACAAGACACTATGCTTAGTATTTTGTATACATTATCCCACTTGATGTTTACAATAACCATGTAATATAGGCATTATAATCTCCATTTTACAAAAGAGGAAATTGAGGCAAAGTTGCTCAAGATTTTGCAATTTGCATATGGAGGATGCAGGATTAAAACCAGGCAACAAAGTCCATATTTTGAAAATTACTGTTTTGTACTGCTTTGTACAGTAATAACCACCCATGAAACCTGTTTTAAAATGGTTCATTAATAAATGAATGAACAGAATTAAACTAGAACTAAGGAATTTTATTAATTACTATAAACTGAGTCTAGATTTCAGGTCTAGAGTAGAAACACAAAGACCATGACTAGTAGGAAAACAGACACAGGAAATAGGAAGTAAGGCAGAATAAATATAGCTACAAAGTTGTGATACTCCTCCCATTAAGAAATGGGATCTGTATCCCTTCCTCTTGAATCTTATGACTGCTCTGACCAATAGAAACCAGCCAAAATGATGCTGAAATGCAGTTTCAGGGTCCAGGATATGAGAGACAGGCAGCTTTTGCTTCCTGGCTGTTGAAAAAATTCTCTCGAGGAGCTGTGATTCACCAATTTAGAAGTTCAAATACACTGAGAACCTCCTGCTAGAGAGGGCACGAGCAGACATTCTGATTCCCAGTCCTAGCTGATCTCTGCCTTGCAGCCAAACCTGCAAAGGCAACAGAAACCTAAGTGATGCTCTCCTAGACCCTCCAGACAGCCCATAGAGGAGCTGAAAGCTAACGAGTGATGTCAGACAATGTCTGGCAAAATAGTAGAATCAAAACCAAACTCTCCCCAGATTCCCAATGTACCAAATCACAAGGAAAAATAAAAATGATTGCTTTTAATATTCTAATTTTTGAAGTACTTTATAGCAATAGAATAAAAATTGAGTTTAGACTCAGCAGAAATTTGAATTACATTGCTTATTCAAAGCCAGGGATCTCAGGAGAATAGATGAAGGTTAGTAAACCAAGTCAGATTCAGAAAGTCCAAAGGATATTCCACTATATAGGTTCACAATTTAGAAGTATCAAGAGAGAAGAGAACCAGTGAAAAGAAGACAGCCTAAGAACAAAATGACAATTGTTAAACACATAATTTTACAACACGTGAGGCTGGTTCCCAGATTAACCAGAATACCTACAACATGTGTGTTGAGGTTTTTGGAGTAAAATGTTGTCAACCATAGGTTTTGAAACACATTGCAGATTATATTTGCAATTTCAGCAACTAAGACTTGTCTGAGTCTGGGCGGAAGTCTTCTGTTGATTAATGAGTATTAGAGCTTAATGGGACAAATCCAGCACTTGAAATGCCAAGGAAGTATACAAACACTTTGTTGGGAGTGCACGGCTGTTTGTGACTCGTCTAGCTAAGTAGTAGAGAGGAATCTGGACAGACAAGGGCTCAGGAAGAATAGAACTTGAGAAGCAAAGAGGGAATGAAGTCAGGAACTCAGCCAAGTTAATAGCCGTTGGACAGAGAAACAGACGACTAAATTGGAGGCCAGGGGAAAGAGTGGACTTATATAATGAACAAGAGCAAGGGAACCAGAATTAGGAGTTGTCATTTGGTGGCCCTTGTGCTTTCACAGAAGTCAATACCTACTGAATGAATTGTATCAGTGATATCTCATGTCTTGATTAGTTCTTTAGAACCTAATGCTTCCTACCCAGGTTCACTAAGTCTTAAAGCAACCCTTCCTTCATGTGGCATGGAAATAAATTAGAGTCTGAACTTTGGTGTCATTCAAGTCTGGGTTCAAATCATGGCTCTGTCATCTATGAGAAACAATATTTTGGAAAACTGAACTAATTCTATGTATCTTTGCTTCTCATCTGTAAGAAGATTCACCTGTTTGACTGTTGTAAAAGTTAAACTGTATGCTGAAATGCAGTTTCAGGGTCCAGGATATCAGAAAAATTATGCTCATTAGTTTCATCGAAGCAGGACAATACTTGTCAACTGAGAAGTTGACAAAATTCTCAGTCCTACAGTGAGAACTAAAGTAACATCTAGTCCAGGCATACCCGATGTGATCAATTTCTGTTCCTGTCCACCTGCCCCTTCCTCCACTCTCAGATCCTCACAAGCTCTTCAGTGTTGTGCTCATCAGTTTCATCAAAGCAGGACAATACTTGGCACTAAGCCAACAAAATTCTCAGTCCTGCAGTGAGCACTGAAGTAACATCTAGTCCAGGCATACCCAATGTGATCAATTTCTATCCATAGGAAGAGAGAACTCTTCACTTAGAAAAAGAGCACTTAAAAGAGAGTATCCCATGTCAAATGAAAGGAAGCAAAAATCTCAGGTATTTTACATGTAGCTAGGTACAAGAATCACAGTGGTCATAAGAAAATGAGAGCAGTATATGGGATGTATTTTCTGAAATTCAGCCACCTTTTGTTTTCTTGGGACCCTCTTTATCTTAGGTAACTCTCCTTCACCCAGCTTTGGATACAGAAAATAGTACAGAAGGGCCAACAAGTATAAACAGTAAGATCAGATGTACTAGCACTGGAACTACCCAATTTGATCCAAATTTTGTTCAGAACTGAGGTCAATTGATCTACTGACTATAGTAAAGTGTGTAGATATTGTGCAGGCACTAATTTTGCAAAATCAGGGATGTGGAATACTGCTTTTATTTTAATATAGATGACTATGGATAACCTAATACTAGCAATTCCCTTAAAATTTGCCCCATTGTTTCAATTGTAGATTCCCTTTAAGGAACTCACTAAAATAAAATTAATAAAAACAATGATCTGATCAGGCTTGGAACACAAATCAAACAAACACTCTCCATTCAATCATTATTATAATTCTTTTCCACTGACTTAATCTATATCTTTTTGATCTATGAGGCTGATCTATATACCAAACAGCAAAGATGAGAGGTCCCTGTACTGGAATTTGAGAAGAAGAAATGGAAATTTTCTGCTGGCTTTATGCACAGAAAAGAACACAATCAAATTAGGAAACACTGAAGAGCAACAAAGACAGTTCATACAATACTTTCCTTTTGACAGGCCAATAAATACTCAAGCTGAATAATTCACCAAAAGAAAAAGAGCACACTGGAATCTCATGACCTTTTAAACAATGAGCAGGAGTTCAATTATCCACAAATGTTCTATTAAAAGTCTGCTTTCCAGGACAGTGTTATTTTAGCAGTCATACATTCGAATTATTAATGAGAGGGAAGCACTGCCTTTGTAGTTTCTGTGTCCTGCTATAGTTTGTTACCTTGTTTTTCAAAACTCACTGCCACATGAAGTAGCACTTTGCCCAAAAAAGGAAAAAATAAGTAGGAGGAAGCAATTATTTTAATAATGATTCTGGCAAATACCAGCTATTAGATTTCACTGGAACACTTTATCTGCACATTACTAGAGTGATACTGTCGCTTTAGAAAGTATGTAATTTGCTTCGATTAGAGACAGAGTAACATGCCAACAGCACTCAAAGAATTTCCTCTATTGCTGTCCACATGGACCACAATACTGAGAGGTGCTAATCAATTCCTTGGGTGTATATCGGCTTCAAATACTGGAGATCTTTCTTCTTACTGTATCTTGTACAAGCCCATATCTTCCCTAAGACAAAGGTCTGCAGAAGTCATGTGTGGAATATCACATATTTTGGAATTAAAGCACTGGAGTTTATTGCAATTATAAAAGAACATTGTGAACTCAGTTCTTATGGAGGCAACACAGTTCCTATGATTTAAATTTCTCTTCAAGAACTCTTTATCACTTCTCTCATTGTTTTTTTGAACTATTCTTCTGAATCCTTTATGTATTTTTCCATATCTTTCCAAATTGTTGGATTAGAACAAAGAACTCTGTGTAATAAAAAACTCTGACAGGTCTAAAGTTATTGGAAAAATGTTTCACTATTTACTGAATTATGCTTACTGAGGAAAAAAAGAGTTGAATTCTTTTTTTTGTTTTTGGACTTTTATTATACTTTAATTTCTGAGGTATATGTGCAGGAGTTTTACATAGGTATACATATGCCATGGTAGTTTGTTGCACCATCCCAATGAGGGCACAATCAATTAAATTCTTAAATATACCTGTGTTCACACCCAACAGAGGTGGAAGGTTGTCCCTTCCTGGATGAGTTAAATTCCTCTGAGTCACCCTTTACTACTCTATTTAAAAAAGGAGTATCACACTTACCTTGCAGTGCTGTTATGAGGATTAGAAATTACATGTATAAATTCCTTTCAGCTTGACGCACATTGAATATTCTATATACTAGGTATATTTTCCTGCCCCTCCCCTTCTTTTTTTAATCTCCTGCCTTATGTGAAAGATTTGATTTTTCTCACATATCTTCACAGAAAAACATTTGCCTTTTACCTTTCACAAAAGTCATTTAGATTTTGACTCAGTCCTTCTAAAACCTTAGTCATGATTTTTATTCACAGATTCTAGAAACTCATTAACTATCATTTTGATTACATTATATAGATCATCAGTGGAAAATTTAGATGTCACCAGCTCTATAAATTGAGTGTACCACAAATGTAGTATAGGCATGAGTTTCTGGGAGTCTGGCTTTGCTGTTCTTATTATCCAGACTTATCTACTTTGAACTGCACATTTTCTAACAACTCTACTGAATTCTATTTGGTCAAGTGTTCGTATGAAATATAGTAGAAAGATTTCATTAATATGACATCTTCTAAATCTCCAAAATGCTATGAATCTTACATATATTAATGTAGAAATCTGACATATGCACAGTAAGTTTACATGTGTATAAATGTTTCCTTTGAGAATTTGCTGTCTCTATTCCTTAATAAGGACTTTAGTTTTGTGCTAATCAAAGATATTAAGGAGCAGATGGCAGCATGATGTCAAGTTAGAGGAGCAGCAGTGCAAAAATTCTATTGATTCATATTATTCATAAAGTTTCTATTATAAACAGCATTAAACTACTTACTATTCACCATAAGGGTATAAAAAGTGCATCAGAGCTTCAAAATCAATGACATGTTGCCCTCTACCCAATGCTACTCTTTGGCAAAGAGGGAAGAAGCTGCTCCTCAAACTCAGCATGCCATTTTTTAATTCACACTTAAATTTCCACTTGAGGAGGCAAGCCAAAACAAACTAGTCCTCCCTAAGATGCACCCTGGGAATAAGTGTCCTCCCAACTTTAATAATTATCTGAGCAGAGTCTGTCTTTCTCCCACTCTCCTTTTTCATCTGAATAGGGCTTACTTACTAGGCTCTAGTTGTTCTCTACTCTTTTTATTTGCATAATTCGCAGATGTCAACTTGCTGGCTCTATTCTGTCCCATAGAATGACAGTCTTTGTTTGATGAGTAAATTGTTCTCCCTTTGTAGCCATAATTGGGGATACACTATATAAACATTTTAATTGAAACAAATATCAGCATTTAGATAGATAGGTAGATATTGCATTTCCTAATCATATCCTGATTCAACACCGCTTCTTTTACAAATTAAGCTATGTGAATACCTTCAAAACACTGTAAGAAGTCTTTATTTAAACATAGGCTGGCTCAGAATATGTAAATAGCTATTATTGTCCATTTGGTTCATTATATGCAATCTATAAAATCACATTACTCATATTC
Source organism: Callithrix jacchus (assembly GCF_049354715.1). Lineage (NCBI taxonomy): Eukaryota > Metazoa > Chordata > Mammalia > Primates > Cebidae > Callithrix > Callithrix jacchus. The sequence continues at coordinate 101,676,830 of NC_133504.1, read as the reverse complement.
CTATAGGTAGGAGGTGTATCATTACTTACTTAACAGATCTTAAAATAAAAATTAGAAACTATGGTTTTCTATTAATCCATAATATTTTATTAATGATTTCATTTTCTTCATTTGATTCTCTATGCAACTCAGCTTAATTCTTCAAATGTCTAATGTTTTCAGTATTATTAATTCTTTTGGCATTTTCTTTACCTAGATTCCTAATAAGATATTTTTCTAAAGAAAGTGATACACAAGGCTATAGTACTGCTACAAGTAAAAGAGGCACTTACATACTGAAATCCTACAGTTTCAGAGACAACCAAATCACATTGTGCTGTATACACCTAGTAATAATGGGAATAACACTTCTGATCAGGGTATTAATATACAATAATATTTTTAAAAGAAAAATATTTGGGCTCAACAACATACAGTGAAATTTGATTTGCAAATATTTTGCTCAAGTGGGTTCTTTCTGGACTTTTATTATACTTAAATTTTTGTTCTGTTCCTTCAATTTGATTTATATTTGCTGCAGATTGGTTCACCCAATGGTTGATGACTAATCTCTGAATAACACTGAAGTGCAGGAAATAGTACATTTATTCATCTTCATAAAAATTATTGGTGAGTATTCTTGGAAGTGTAAGTCTATATTAATACCCATATGTCACAACATGATTTTGTGCATTCTTAAATAATAGTGAATATAAATTCTTAATATAGGAGCAGTTTTTTTTTTTTTGGCCAAGTATCAGAAGACCCTTAACTCATTTTTAAAAAGAAATTATTTGTTAATATATGAAAATTTGAATTGAATTGTATTCTGAGAAAATGGGTGTCTCTGGTGGTAAACACATGAAGTCACTTATAGTTCCCTTTTTTTGGTGAAATTTACAAATATATTCAAGATGCAAGCATGTCTCAAAGTATTGTATTACATTTCTCTTATCATATATATGCCAACCTTCTACATGTGCAAGTAATACTGAAGTCTGACTTCATACCACTCTATTATGATTGAGAAATATTGGAATATCTGTGCCTCACTAAGAAAATTCTCTAGGTTTCCATCCAGGTAACTGTAAGTAGCTAGTTATGATTTTCATGACCTTTTAGAGTCTAGAACTGAACATTCTGTAGTCGGGGAGGTGTATAGTGTTTGGATTACGCTGCCTGACCTAAATATAAAAAGAAATGAGGAAAGTGAGGTACTTTCTAGTGGCCACATGGTTAAATACATGCAATAGATTTGACTATAATCTCTTCTTTCCTCAATTATCTATGAATAACCAAAGTTAGTTATAATAAATATTTTATGAGAACCAAACATAGCAAACTTACCTGTTACAATCAGCACTGAACACATGCCAAAGACTCCAGAAATAAAGAGCTAATAAAGTAAACATATAGTTTTACTGAAAGAATGAGAAAAATTGAATATATTGGCAAAGAAGAGAGAAAATGAAGTTGCCCTTATATAAAACTGGATTTCCCCAACTTTGTTTTCCAAAAGATTTCCGAAAAAGAACTTAGGATAGATTTTGTGGTCTATTTCTTTTACTGGTAAATACACGTGTTGTTCAAAAATTAAAGGGAAAGTCAACAGAAAGGGAGTCTAAGACTTTAAAAAAAAAATACATAGCATTAGTATGTAATAGTCCCAGAGAGGCCTTGGTAAACCATATGCCAGAACTGAAAAATCATGTTGCTTTTTGAAACATAGGAATTTTGAATGTTCTCCTCCTTTTTAAATAGTTATCATTGGTGCTAGATATTACTGATTTAAAATTAAACTTTCCTGCATATTAATATAAATGATTAAATACATACATACATAGAGAAGAATAGATGTTTTCCATGCCAAAAAATTCCAAAGAATTTCTGTAAATACTCTCCCTTTAAGTAAATAGAACATAACTCCCAACTCCTTAAGTTTGAGCCACATATAGTGACTTTCTTTCAAATTATAAAATAAAATAGGGAAACGCAGTAACTTTACAATGGAGAAAACTGACAAATACCACCTAAGCCAAGTAATCATGGTCAAAATCAACAATAATAAATCACATTGATATTATCTATCCTGGATATGATATGATGGAAATGGCACTTTTGTGGTCTCCTCAAAACATGTAACTCTAGTGTAATCATGAGAAAAATATCAGACAGACACTTCTGGAGTAGCATTATGTAAAACACCGGATCAATACTACCCAGCCCAGTCAAGGTCATATGAAACAAGGAATGTTTGATGTAGGAGCCAAGGGTGTGGCCCTCTGATGTTTCACTGAAATCATTGACATGAAGTGGATTAATAGAAGAAAAGGCATACAAATTTATTTAACATGCATACAAGGGAGCCTTCAGATTGAGACCCAGATATTAAGGGAAAATTGTCCATTTTTTGCATGGGTCCAACAAAATATGAACAGCCATGTAGAAATAAGATTGGACAAAAAATATTATGATCTAATCCTAAGAGACTGAGTGGAGAAACCCAGCAAGGCTGTCTGGATTCTTTTTGGCCTCCCTGAGCATTCATTCCTTCCTTCTAGGTGCTGGGCTAGATCCTCTCTGGAAAAGGACTCTTATGAACTATATTTAAACAAGGTTGTTTGACCTTATAAAGATAACTTGTGTGGCCAGTTTTTAGACAAAAAAATGAAGAGGGATAATTGGAGCAATATTTTTAGGTATTTTTGTTGACCTTGGGGATAAGAGGTTCTGGTTTCTTAGACCTGCCTTTGTGAAGAGGGATTCTAGTTTCTATAGGTAGTCTTAGGAAGAATGGGACTGAGAGACTGGAGAGCAAGAGGGCAGAGAAAAACTTTTGCTTCTGAGGTGATTCTGAGGCTTCCATTTTGGAGTATTGTTTTCTGACCTCCAATACTACCCAGAGGAGGTAGGAAGTAAAGACAACTAGTAATACAGTAGCCCGGATGAGATCCTTGAGTGGAAAAAGGGCAATCAGTAAAAATGAAGGAAATCTGAATAAAGAATGGATGTGAGTTGATAAGGTTTCAGTATTGATTTATTAACTGTGACCACACCAATGTAAGATATTAACAAAGGGGAAACTGGATGTGGTATATATAGGAACTCTGTACTATTCTCAAAATTTTTCTGTAAATCCAAAACTGTTCTAAATAACAAATTTATTAGAATTTAAAAAAGAATTCCAAAATAATTTATAAAATAGACTTCTATACTAAAATAGATTTTTCTCATAGAACTTCAAACACAAAAAGTGTATTTTCAGTATATAGTCATCAATCTAGTATTTATTTCCAAATATTTATTTACACAGCTATTAATTTACTGTTTTGGGAGTTGAGATAGAGAAAATATCATCAGATTAATAAGGCCTGTCATAGAGCTGAACAGGAATATGCCAATTAACTAAAATTTTAAGACATTAAATGATTTTAAGCTATTAAAGGGTCAATTAAAACTTTTTATATATTAATGCTTATTAATGTCTAAATATTTCATTGTGTTCCATTTATTTTTGAAAGGAATTAAGTTATGTCAATATGAATTTCGATGTAGGATACTTGATTCAAACTAATATGACTTATTGTGAAATTTTATTTTGTTTTTGTATCTGATTGCAAAGGTATGAATTTTGAATAAAACTAAATATTAAATATTCAAAATACTTAAACTTACATTTATTAAGCAAGATAAAATGTTACTGCTTCAGCTAAAGCATTAATACTGTATGAACATGCTCTCTTCTATTAAATGCAAGTTTAATTATCTTAATTACTCTGGCTCAGTTAGAATTTTATATTATATCTATGCTGCCACATTGATAAATACCTCAAGGTGCACAATTACAGCTACTGTATGTTCAGATGTGATGACTTTCCTAAATTGGGTTTTTTATTTTTATAATTTTATATTGACTAGATGTATTTAAATGAATTAAAGGTTTTGTAAATAATCTTCTCAGTGATTACTGAAATGGAACTAATCTATATTTTTAAAGATCTGAATAAATTAGTCAAAAAGTAAGTAGCATTAACATTGACAGGCAATTTATTAATGATCAGGTCATGAACAGAGAAGAACACTAAGCATGGAAACGAAGAACAAATTGAAGGAAATAATTATAGGTTATTAATCAAATATTCCACAAAATAGTTATTATTTCTATCTAAAAAACTGGGTAAACCTCTAATTCCAGATCCTGGGTCAAAATGAATATCTCTGAGTTATTTCTTTTTGTATACCTCTTTTGATAAAGAAAATAATCTCAGTGTAGTATCTTATTTCCAGTCATGATTTGGGATGAGAGCAGAGTAGCCTGACATTTACAATACTTCAATGGCAATTACAGTACAGTTAATATATCAATTTAATTAAATTCTTATAGTGATTCATGACATAAAATATCAAAATAAGTTACCTTGCACAGAAATAGACAAAAGATCAATGTAGTGGGCAGAGATACAATGAATTAAATTAAAGTATAACTGCCATCTACTGAAAGGATTGTGCGCATAAGTAGGATTTTTTTGGTAAAGCAATCACTTAGAAAGACTTAATTTAGGAAAATTAGTTAAGATAGATCTCAGAAGGTTCCAGAGATTCCTAAAATCAGCCTCAAAGCAAAATCTAAATTGTTTTTTTACCTTATTGTTAAGGAAGAATCAAATAACTATTATTTGCATTAAATAAAAATGATTTTTTAATGTTTTACCAAACAATGCAAAGTGTTGCATTTTCAGATGTGATTTGCCACTAAATTTTAGTGTTTTAAATAAACTGATCTCCTTACAATCTTCATGGAAAAGCTATTTATCAAATAAAACATCTGTCAAAGAGAAGAGAGGAAAAGTGTCACCAGTGAGTGAGTTGATCAGCTTTGCTTATCTTCTTGCTACCACTTTGAACCAAGTCAGATCATGAAATTCTACAAGAATTGGGAAGGAAAGTTGCTGTGTTTTCTGCTAATAAAGGCAGGAAGGGCTTGAGTAATGAAAGAAAGAAAAGTAGAAGGAAGGAAGGGAAGAAGGGAGAGAGGAGAAAGAAAGAAAAGAGAGAGAGAGAAAAAGAGAAAATGTCACTAAGTGAGTCTTACTGGTTACATTGGGCTAGAAAATTAATAATTGGTACTTTTATATGTTACTGATTTATAAATAATCTTGTGATCATGTGTTTTTCTCCTTTTGGCTCTACACATCTTCATCTGGAAAAAAGAATGAAATAAATTGTGGTTTTTTTTTTTTTGAAGTTTTGCTCTTGTTGCCCAGGCTGGAGTGCAATGATGTGATCTTGGCTCACTGCAACTTCTGCCTCCTGGATTGAAGGGATTCTCCTGCAGCTGGGGTTACAGGAGCCTGTCACAATGCCTGGCTGCTTTTTTAAAATTTTTAGTAGAGATGGGGTTTCACCATGTTGTCCAGGCTGGTCTCGAACTCCTGATCTCAGGTGATCCACTCGCCTTGTCCTCCCAAAGTGCTGGGATTACAGGTGTAAGCCACCACACCCAGCCAGATATCTTCTGATGATACATTTTATAGATTATTTATGAACCTAAAATATCTGAGACAGGTCTCACCCAATTTAGGAAGTTTATTTGCCAAGGTTAAGGACCCACCATGACACAGCCTCAGAAAGTCCTAACGACATGTGCCCAAGGTAGTCAGGGTACAGCTTGCTTTTATACATTTTAGGGGGACATGAGGCATCAATCAATACATAGAAGATGTACATTGGTTCAGTCCAGTAAGTCAGGGCAACTCAAAGGTCAGGTGGTGGTGTTTCAGGTCATAGGTAGATAAGAGATCAAAGAGGTTGCATTATTTTGAGTCCTTGATCAACCTTTCACTGAATGCACAATTTAGTCTAGCTCGGTGAATCTGCATTTTTTACATTAATAATAGGGCAGAGACAGCAATCAGATATGCATTTGTCTCAGGAGAGCAGAGGGATGACTTTCTGTCCCACACCTGGAAAGACAGTTTACATGGCCAGGATGAAATTAAATACAACTGTTTCAGCATAAAGATCTTAGACTCATAAGGAATTTCCTTGTGAGCAAATTGTGAGGGAGGTGTGTAACTGTTTTCTATTTTTAGCTCTCTTATTTAGTAATTAAATGGTAAGCAGATTTGCCTGATGTAGTTCCTAGCTTGACTTTTTCCCTTGGCTTAGTGATTTTGGAGTCCTGAGATTTATTTTTCTTTCACAGTTTTATGGTAAAGAAACATACCTAGCTCAGTTCCTGTGCTAGTAGTCTTAGTTTAGTGGCTGCTAGAGTAATGAATAATCATTAACTCATCAAGTATTTTTCTTTATATAATCAAGCAAAATGAGAGAAAGAGAGAGAGAGAGAGAGTGTGTGTGTGTGTGTGTGTGTGAAAGAGAGAGAGAGAATATTAGTTCTGAAACCTTCCAGCCAGTTAAAAAATATTAGGACATTTCTAGACATGTCCTTTACAAACAAAATTACCAAATGTTCCAGAAAAACGGAGTTTTCCCTCTCACCTTCAATAGTAATTGTAGGGGAGAGAAAAAACTTTTCCTACTCTCAGGTTTGATAATTGAGTTTATGACATAACGTGACAGTAAACAGATTAGCAGGAGAAAAATCATTTTAATTACGTGCGTATGCATGGGAGCCCCATGAAATATGAGACTCAAGGAAGGGCCAAATGACTGAAGTTATATAATATCCTGAGTTACAGAAAGGAATAGGAGTTTGAGGTCTTTGTGGTGGTGATAGTGACACAAGTTATGGAAGGGTGAGGGGAGGAAACGCGTGGTGAACAAGATTGTCTGGTTATGCATAGAAAAGTCTTTCAGGTATCAGAGGAGCCCATCAAAATAGGTGATAGCCTGTGACAAAGTCTTTCTGGGTATGGAGTCTCTTCTCCTTGGACTTACTCTACCCTGGTTAATGAGATTCCTGGGAAGTGAGTTTGTGACAATTGAGGATCTATCATTTAACAGACAAGGGAACTTTAGAAAACCCCCAACCCTACCGTTCAGGAAAGAAAGGGACAAGAGACAGGCACATAGGAGAAAATCAGACAGACCTTGGTTCTCCTTTGGTTCAAAGCATTCAGCATTCCAAAGCACCATACTTTGGGATATTTGCTGACTACCAACATAATCTAGTATGTTGAAAAAACTCCCCTGGTGATGCTAACAGAATGTAATAGCACTGACACTAGGAAAAATAACAAATAAGCAAATAAAATAGAGTCCCATTTCTCTAACAGGACTGCTAAGTCACTTCTCCCCTAAAATTAAGATCAGTCATAACAAAATCTCAAATTATGGTAGATAAGTTTCAAGTCATTTATGTATGAAGTCATTTATGGTAGATAAATTTCAAGTCAGAAATTTATTTTCCTCTCATATAAATATTGGCAGACCATAATTAACATGGTAGCTCTATTATCCTTAGGGAGCCAAGCTCCTTCTATGTGCTACCATCTTTAACACATGGTTTCCACTTCATTTTGCAAGATGTCCATTTCAGTTCCACAGATTACATCCACATCCCAGATTTATAGAATTTATACTCCCATTCTGCTTACATTTTGGGGTCATATCTAGCTCCACAAATGGCTGACAAATAACATATTTTTGGCAGCCCATTTGCCCAGGTTGAATTTATGGACTTAATTGTCGAGAAGGCAGGATATTGGGAGATACCTCACAAATACTAGAAGACAACGGGTAGCCTCTGCTTCCAGTCTATCCCTGGGCAAAATGTCCCTGCATGTTGAATATACTCATTCTTCCATCCTAAGCTATCTTCTGGTTCTAATCAACTATAAAACGAAAGACAAGCTTATCTTCTGCTAGCACCCAATATAGTCCTGTGTGGTAGGATTAAAATACCATAACAAAAGTTTCCATTGAAAAAAATGACAAATATTTACCAATTACTAGTAAATTTGCAATTTTATGCACTCATCTGAGGGGTTTTTTTTTGTTTTTTTGTTTTGAGACAGATTCTTGCTTTGTCACCAGGCACCAGGCTGGAGTGCAGTGGCACAATCTAGGCTCACTGCAACCTCCGCCTCCCAGGTTCAAGCAATTCTCCTGCCTCAGCCTCCCAAGTACCTGGGACTACAGGTGTGCACTACCATGCCCAGCTGATTTTTTTTTTGTATGTTTAGTAGAGACGGGGTTTCACCATGTTAGCCAGAATGGTCTCAATCTCTTGATCTCGTGATACGCCCACCTCAGCCTCCCAAAGTGCTGGGATTACAGGCTTGAGCCACCACGCCTGGCCCTGAGGTGATTTATTATTAGTAATTTACTAACTCCTTTGCAGTTTCATAAATTCTTGAGTTACAAGTTATTAAGTTTATAAATTATTGAGAAGAGCAAAGAGCCTATTAATATGTAGGTATGTCTATTAATATTTGCTTTGTAAAACTGAGATTTTTAAATTATTTATTGGCTACTTTATTTAAAATAACAACCCTGACACATATTAACATAATCTTATGAAAAAAATGACAAGAAGTGGCATCATTTAAACATTGGCAAATCTCCTTTTTGTTTGCTTTTTTTTTTTTTGGAGAGGAGTCTCGCTCTGTCACCCAGGCCAGAGTGCAGTGGTGCAATCTTGGCTTATTGCAACCTCCACCTCCCAGGTTCAAGTAATTCCCCTACCTCAGCCTCCCAAATAGCTTGGTCTACAGGTGTGTACAATCATGCCCAACTAATTTTTCATATTTTATTAGTAGAGACAGGGTTTCACAATGTTGGCCAGGATGGTTTCAATCACTTGACCTCTTGATCCACCCACCTCTGCCTCCCAAAGTACTGAGATTACAGGGATGAACCACCACGCCTAGCCGGCAAATTTTAATGTCTGACTTAGCAGAAGACAGCTGAATCACAGTATCTATTGCTGCATTCAATGTATTAACTTTGGTGAAGTAGATGAAGAAAATCCAGCTTTACACAGGTAGAAAGTTGGAAAGGAGGGGTGCTTAAGTAGCCTTTTTGGAAAATTATGGTTATTTTCCTTTGATGCTACATCAAAACTTGTTGAGTTGAAAGTTTCTTAAAGGTTAGTTGCAATGTGAAATTGGAAATCAAATTAATTTTTTATTTTCAGTTACATTAAAATATAGTTGTGTGTTTTGCATTTGGAATGGTCCTCTTACCAAATACATGAGTATTTGGAAAATATTGGTTTCCTGAGTTAATAAGGTTTTCAAAATGTTTACATGCATTTTATAATATGAAAAGAATTCATATTTGTTAATATCACCAGAGAAAAGCCTTTGCAGGACTGGAAAGCTATCATGCTCTTGGTGATAGATATAATTTTCCAAAATTCTAATTTTTGCTTGAAAGCTCAAATCATATCATTGGCAACAAATAGTTTCAGTTATTTTCCTTGAGGTGACAGGCTCACTTTGTTCATTTTAGAAAAAGTATCTCTCCAATATTCATGTCAGCATAACCACAGTTCGTCTGTCAACCATTCTTCCTAGTAAAAATGATGTTGCATGAAATAAGGGGCTGGGCCAGTTAATATAAGTGCTTTTTCTTCAAGACAACCACCATACATCTGTAAGCAACAGAGGTGCTTAATGCGTACCTCGTAATTCATCACATAAAATATTACAACAAAGTACTCCAGAGTCAAGTTTTAACAAGATAATTTTTATATGATGAAGAAAAACAAAATGACTATTAGTTTAATTTGTTGCCACTGCCCTCACTGCCCTTAAAAGAAACAGCCATTTCCATCACTGGTTTTGAAATTTCAATGCAAATGTTTACACAGAAAGAAAAAAAAAACCCACACAGACAATTATTATTTCAATATTATGAGGAAAAGCACCATGACCTCACAAATTTTTTGAAAGGATCTTGGGAATACCCAATAGACCTCAAATCACTGTGAGGTATAGGAGCATGAACATTTACAATACTTATGGATGCTACCTCATTGCACAATTTTTCTTTTCATCAGAAATTTTGTTGTGAGTGGTTTTGACATTATAACCAATATTTGTTTTATTAAAAGTAAAAATCTTTGTCTATCTGATAGAAAAATCTCACTGTTACCTTAATTTGCTTTTCTCTCACCCTAAGCAAAGATGAAGATCTTTTCTATTTACTATTCACTATGATACTAGTGCTGGAATAAAATAACAGTTCCGTGGGACAGAATGAAAGGTTTAAAAAGTGACTTAAGTTTATCAAAAAGCAGAATTTTTGATCAAGGTTGCATTTTCTTAATGGTAATCATGTGGGAAGAAGCTAGAAACTTTAAATGATATTGGGATAACTGGCTAGCTACCCAAAAGCTAGATCGTCCTCTATTTAATTTACATGTTGTATATAACATTCTGAATGTACAAAACATTAAAATGTTAAAAATTCAATCCATAAAGAGGGTATTTTTAATATTTTATATTTGAAATGTCGGTTGAAATATAACACAGGAAAATCAGAAGACTTAAGGAAAATAAATGATAAACCTGACCGTACAAAATTAAATTTCTAAATGGCAAAAAAGTGCAAAATTAATCTAACAATAAGATGGGAAATATACATATTTAACACATACCACAAAGAATTATACTTTTTAACATATATACTACTATAAATCTGTTGAAAACAACTCTTATAAAAACAGGCACAGGATACACATATAGGAAATGGAAGTAGATTACAAAAGCTATTTTAGAGCCATTGTATTCTAGGGATATTTGAAGTCAATCTCTCTCATTCATAAATGAGAAATCTAAAGTCCATGGAGGCATATAAAAAAGTTCAAGTTTTTTACTCTCCATTAAGTACTTTAAATACCATAGGTTATTTATTCATTTGTTTCTACTAAGTAACTAATTTACCAAACTATATGTCAAATATATGTATACATGAATATGTTAAATATATTTGTCATATATTCATATATATTTGTCAATTATATATATGACATATATTTGAAACATCTGTTGAAATATAACACAGGAAAATCAGAGGACTTAAGGAAAATAAATGATAAACCTGACCATACAAAATTACTTAAATTTCTAAATGGCAAAAAACTCAAAATAAATTTTAACAGTAAGATAGGAAATATACATATTGACAAATATATATGACTCTTTGACAAATATATTTGACATATATTCATATATATGAATCTTTTATATATAGATCTCATATATATTATATAAAAATATGTATCTGTATCATGTATATCTCACTCTGTGATCCTCTATAAAAATGCAAATGGCATAGGATGACCTTTAGTTGTTTGTAACTGATACATTTTTAAAAATAGATTAACATTATTGAAATTGACACTATTTGCTCCCAATATACAACAATAGATAATGATATAATGCTTTAGAACTTAGGCTCTCAAGACCAACTGCTCCAACTGGAATCCTGCCTTCAAAACCTACTGAGTAACCTGAGCAATTTACTGAAACCCTATATGTCTCAGCTTCCCAATTTATGTGTCATCCTAGTTCCAAAAGTTATTGCAAGTATTAACTTATACTTAAAGAGCTTATGACAAGCTGTGACATACAGTAAATGTTCAATAATTGTTGGCTATTTTCATCATCATTAATAGATGGAGTCACTTCTGGTGACCATAAACAGTTTTCCCTTTTGTGCATGGTTCCACTGAGGATTAGAAGCATCTCTTATAATAGCGTATACCACCACAGAAATGATCTGCATGTAGAATTGATTTTTGTAGAAATTCTGTAACCTAGTTATTTTCAGGATGTATCAAGTACTATGTTGAATTAATTCCAGGTGTATATTATCATTACAATGTTGGAGGAAAGATTTAGTGTCCTTTAGGATAATAAAAATGGAATGGATTTATTATTTTAATCTTTTATTTGAGGAAGAACTTACACAGACTTAGTTCAAAAGTTGATGCAAAAGTGAAGTGGGAGAGCAAATAAGATAATCAGGGAATACAAATCAGTTGATTTTATATTCAGATTATATCTACACACCCTCCTATTTGTCCTGCTTGTATTTCTCACTGTAAGGCTACTTTCAACTTGACCTTACTGTTCTTTGAAAACTCTTCTGGAAACACTATAAAAGCTGATGAATTTATCATAGGCTAGACTTGGGGCATTCTAATGTACCCTGGAAACGAAATTGAACTGGAAATCATCTATGCATACTAAGGCCAATGCCCCCCCATTCTGAATGGATCGCCGGTGGTTTATCACAATTTCTAGAGACTCAATACTGAACTTAAATAGAAAATGATCTTCAGAAGCTAAAAGGCTTTCAGTTTTCAGGTTTTCTTTCCTTTGTCCTTTACGGTCCTGAACTCAATCAAATTGTCAAGAGGGCTCCCTCCCATCAAAAGGGTGATGGAAATGGAAATTTGGGTCTTTTTATTTTTGAAAAGAGCAAGCCATGGGTATGAAAACTTCACCACTCAGCATTTTAGCAACATGCAATACACCAAAGCAATCAGAGTTTTCTTGCATGAAATACTTTTCTAAAAATACCCAGCACCAAATAAACTTCCTTCTGAGGTCAAATCTCTACTGTAATTGACACTCTTAGTGACATGCTTTCTGTCTATTTTTCCCTATAAATACTTTAAGTGACATTGATGAATTGGACTAATGGGAAATCATAGGATCTTTTATACTGAAGCAGAGTCTATGACACTATTATTCCTTCTATTACAAAAAAATATTGAGGATTTAAACATTATTCCTCTGAGTTTTCATATTGTATTTTTCTTCCATTTTTTGGAGGGGATGCTGGTGGTTATTTTTTAAAGAACAGTATTGAGATATTCATACATTATAAAATTAGCCAATTTAAAGTGTACAGCTTCCTGATTTTTATACATTCATGGAGTTTCACACCATCAACAAAATTTAATTTTGGATTATTTCCTTCATGGCAAAACAAAATCATCCACTTATTAGAGCCACTCCCCACTCCCATCCCCTCCTCCAACTGTCAGCTCAGACATCAAATCTACCCTCCTTATCCAATATTCTGGACAGTTCTTGTAAATAGAATCATATAATAAGAGGTCTTTTGTCACTGGATTCTTTCAAGTATGATCATGTTTTCAAGATTCATCCATGCTGTAGCAGGCATCAGTAATTTCTTTCTTTTTATTGTTGAGTAATATTTCATTGTATGGATACACTGCATTTTTAAAATCTATTCCTTGATATTTATGTTATTTCCTCTTTTGTGCACTAGTTTTTATATGAACATATGTTTTAATTTCTCTTGGGTATATGCCTGACAGTGGAATTGCAATGTTGCGTTGTAACTCATTAATATTTTGAGGAACTGCCCTGTTTTCTAAAGCAGAACATTTTACATTCTCATCCACAGTATATGAAAGTTTTATTTCTCTAAATTCTCATCAACACTCATTATTTTCCATTGCTATAATTATAGCCATCACAGTGGACATGAAATTGTATGTCACTGTGGTTTTCATTTGAATCTCTGACTGTTGTTGGGGATCTTTTCATGTATCTTTTCGCCATTTGTATATCTTCTTTAGGGAAATGTGTGTTCAAGTATTTTTCTCATTTTTCAGTTGGGTTATCTATCTATAATTATTGAGTCATCAAAGTTCTTATATATTCTGGATATGGGTCCCTTGTCAGATATATGATTTACAAATAATTTCTCCCATTCTGTACATCTTCTCACTTTCTTAATGTTGCCCCTTGAAGCATACAAGTTTTAAGTTTGAACAAGCTGATTTATCTTTTTCTTTTACCACTTGTGCATTGGGTGCCATATACAAGAATGTTTTATCTAACTTAAGGTCAGAAAGATTTAACTTTATTTCTCTTTCTAATAGTTCTATAATTTTAGCTTACATTTTTATCTATCACCAAGTTAGATTCAATTTTTATGTATAAGACAGGGGCCAAACCCATTATATTGCAATATGGGCATCCAGTTGACACAGAATCATTTGTTGAAATGAAAATTCTTCCCCACTGAATTGTCTTGCTGAAAATCAATTGATCAAAAAATGTGAGGATCCATTTCTGAACTCTCACTGCTATTCTATGTGGCTATTCCTCATGCCAATAATATACTGCTTTGGTAACTGTAGCCTGATAACTGATAATGGTATTAAGTTTTAAAACTGAGAATTATAAGCTCTCCAATTCTATTGTTTTTCAAAAGATAATTTTGGCTCTCATTGGGATCCCTGCATTTCCATGCAAGGAAATTTCCAGTTCTATTTCAAAACGAGCCTGTCAATTTCTGGAAACAATATAATGGCAACTTTGAGGTGAATATGAATTGCGTTTAATCTGTTGATCAATTTGGGAAGTATTTTCATATAAACAACATTAAGTCTTCTAATCCATTAATGTCTGATATCTTTCCATTTATATCTTTTAAAAATATTTTATAGTTATCAGTGTACATTTTGCATTTTTGTTAAATGTATTATTTTGCCATATTATTTTAATACAATTTCAATTAAATTGCTTTCTTAGTTTCATTTTTGTTTTTATTGCTGCTGTATAGAAAGACAATTTTTGCATATTAATCTTATGTCCTGCCACATTGCTGAATTCATTTACTAGTTTTAGTTTGCAGTGAACACGTTAAAATTATATATATATGTTTATATAATTTGCAAATAGAGAGTTTTAATTTTTTGTCATCTTTTTTCCTTTCCTAATTGCACCACCTAAAATATCCAGTACACAGTTGAATAAATGTGACAAGAGTGGACACCTTTGTGTTGTTTCTGATCTTACAGACAAAACACCTATTTTTTTCTCCATTAAGAATAATGTCACATGTGCAGTTTCATGTATCCTCTTTATAAAGCGGAGGGAGTTTCTGTGTATTCATACTGGGAGAATATTTTAAGAGTGTTCAATTTAGCCAAACGTTGCAAGTGCATCTACTGATATGAGCATTTTTGTCTCTTGGTCTTTAAATATGTTGCATTATATTGATTTTCAGATATTAATCCAACATTGTATTCCTGGGATAAATTATACTTGGTCATAGTGTATAGTTATATTTATTATCTTACTGTGGTTTCTTGGCTGATATTTTGTTGAGGGCTTACATTTATATTTACAAGGGATATTGGTCTGAAGTTTTCTTATGATGTCCCTGCTTACATTTTTGTTTTTGTGGTTAATCAGGGTAACACTGACCTTATAGAACACCTTGGAAAACTTTGTCTTTTTCTCATTTTGTAAGAATTTGTGAAGGGCTTGGGCTACATTTTTAACAATTTCATAATATTAATCAAAGAAACTTTTTGGGCTAGGGCCTTACTTCATGGATCACAAAATTTTCCAATTCAATATCTTGGTTTTTTTTTGTTTAGGTCTAATTCTCCCCTTCACTCTCTCTTTCTTCTGATCCAGCCACATATGCTGTGCCTGCTTCCTCTTCACTTTCTGCCATAAGTTTCCTAAGGCCTCCCCAGCTGTACTTTCTGTACAGCCTGTGGAACTGTGATATAAGACCTCTTTTCATTATAAACTACCCAGCCTCAGGTAATTCTTTATATCAATGTGAGAACAAACTATTACAGTTATGAACAAATATGTTTATACTGTGTTTTATATTTACTTATGTAGTATACTTAACTAGTACTCTTTATTAATTCATGAGGTTTCAAGTGTCCTTTCAGACTGAATGACTCCTTTTTAAAACCTTTTTGGTAGAGCATATCTAAGCAACAAATAATCTCCTTTCCTCTTTTTAAAAATCCTGGGAATGTCTTAATTTTATATTCATTTATGAAGGAGAGTTTAGCTGAATTGTCAGTTAACAGTATTTTTATTTCAACATTTAGGAAATGCTACCCACTGTCTTCTGACATCCATAGTTTCACATGAGAAGTTGGCTATTATTCTTATTGAAGATCCAGATAATTAAATTTTCTCTTGATGTTTTTAAGGAAAAAAATGATATTTGACTCTCATCATTTGACTCTGACCAATCTAGCCATGGACCTTTGAATCTGTTCTATGTGGAATTTATTGGCTTTGGATGTGTAGATTATGTTATAAATTTTGAAATTTTCCAGTCTTTTTGCCAATGTCTTTCTCTCACCTCCTCTGAGACTTCTATTATGTTTATTTTGGTACACTTAATGGTGTCCCATAATTCTCCGATGTTCTGCTCATTTTGTTTTCTTTTCCCATACTATTTCTCATATTGGATTATCTCTACTGATCTGTCTTCAAGTTTTTTGATTCATTCTTCTACCAGCACAAATCTGTTGTGATATGAGACACTCATATATTTTTAATTTGTTATTGGTCTAAGTCCAGAATTTATATCTGCATTTTTGAAGCAAAATTTATTTATATACTTTATTGATATTCTCTTCGTGGTGAGATGTAAACATTTTTATTTGGTTCATGTATATGTATATACACACAAACCAAATAAAAAATAGAAAGTATATATATAATATATATATACACACACACACATAAAAAATCTTATATATATGCATACACACACTATCTTTTTTTTTAATAATTTGTTTGAAAAATATGGACTGCTTCTCGAATTTGTGTTGCATTCTTTTGCTGGGGCCATGTTACTCTACTCTGTATCATTCCAATGTTAGTATATGTGCTGCCAAAGTGATCATTGATTTTTTTTATTCTGTAACACATTATTGTCTTTACATTTCTTGACTGCTTTACACATGGTCTTGTTAATTCTTTGAACTTATCTAAAATAAGTTATTTAAGACATTATCTTCTAAGTTCAAAATCTGGAACTCCTCAGTGACATTTTCTGTTGGCTGTACATGTGTCATGCCTTCCTATTTCTCTGCATGTTTCATTTTTAAAAATTGCAAATATTATATATTGTAGTCATTCTGGTATCAGAGTCCTCAACCCTCAAGATTTGTTGTTCTTGCTTAGATGTTTAAAATTTTTAGTGTTTTTCATGCTTCTACTTGTTTAGTGACCTTCTGGAACTAATTCTGTAGATTTTGTATTTCTTTCAGTGTGCAGCTACTAAGCACTGTACTATACAGGTTGAGTAGTCCTAATTTAAAAAATCTGAAATCTAAAATGCTCTAAAATCTGAAACTTTTTTAGTGCATTGACATGATGTGAAAAGAAAATGCTAATTGGAGTATTTCAGGTTTCTGGATTGGAAATGCTGAACTGGTATAGATAGTGGAAGAATTTCTAAATCCTTCCAAATTCAAAATCCAAAACACTTTTTGTCCCAAGCATGTCAGATACAAGATGCTCAACCTGTCTATATATATAATTCTTATATATTTTAATTATATATGTAAATATATAATTATACGTGTGTGTGTGTAAAATTTCTAAGTTTGCCTTTCTAGGAGTCACATCTAGATCAGTATAATTTAGTGATCAGTCAATGATCCATAAGTTTTTCTTAAATGCCTTTCTTGTATATCTACCACCTTTCAAAGGGTGGTAAGTCACATTCAAACTTCGGGCAGTTTTCAGTATTTCTCTAGCTTCCACTTCTTGCTTCTGCAGGGTTTTGTTCATTCATATCTGCAAGGTTAGTCAGATGTAAATGACTAATACCTCCTTTCCCACGTCTTCCCTGGACTTAAACATAATAGCCTTTCAGATATATCTTCATGAATCTGCTGCAGCATTTCAGAGTTTTCTGTGGTCAACTGATTCTCTGGGATTTTTTTTTTTTAAATCCCTCAACTTGTTTGCTCCAACTCAACCACAGCCTTCAGTAGCTGTGATGGTGCCAGCTAATGGCTATTGTTTTGGTAATGCCATGGGGTTGGGACTCCTGTTTTCCATACTGAGCTGAGCTCTGAATCAAACTAATTGGCCATTACACCCTGGGAATAGAGTTCTTACATAGAGCTGTGATTTCACACAAAACATTCACTGTTCTCTCAGAATGGTGCTTTTTTAACAGAGCTCCAAAGAGATCAGACTTCTTTGGAGCTCTGACTTTTGCCTACCACATTACTGATCTGGTGACGGAGGGGAAATTGGACTAGCCCCAAGTAAAAAACGTCACAGATCATGCTGCCTTACAGATGTTCAGTAGCTTCTCTTGGATAGATGTTCAGTTTGCTCTGTGTAATTTTCAGAGTGCTGAAATGATTGACTTTAGTTGTTTATCCCACATTTTCATAGTTTTCGTGGGAAAGCAAGTTTACAGAGGTCCTTATTCCCTCACTCCAGAAGTCTGTTCTGGACTTTGTTTTTTCAAAATAAAGAGGTACAACGTGATCTTTACTTTCTCATCTCTGTGAGCTTCTCTTCTACTTGTTCATTACCTATTCTATTTATGTCTGCATTTTCAAGTAATGCATTTATATTTATCATGCTTCTTTCATTTTAAAGTTTCTTAGTATCTCCCCCCGCCCCCCGCCATCCGCTTCCAGGTAAAATACACAGTTGCAAAGGTTTAAGAGATATAAGTATTATTACATAGTTTTTATTTATATGCTCAGATTTCACATCTTAGTCGATTTCTATTATTTACTATTTTTTGTTATTGCTTTTTTCAATGTTCTCATCTTTCAAATGTGACTTACTTCTCTATTTGGTTTATGAAAAATAATTAAATTCCATGAAATTATTCCCTTGCTAGTCTTAGTAATTCTGAATTCCAGATGGAAGAGTTATATGCATTATACTTTAACAAATATATTTATATACATTCTATAATATAAGAAAGGACATTTCAATTTTATTACAGTAAATTTATGGCAATAAATTTACATTTATATCCTTTTTTTTAACTAAGGTTTTCAGTGGAAAAGTCTACTTTTTGGGATGTGACTTAACTGCTGAAGATATTTTCCTCTCCTCTGAGAGGATGAAAACTCTTCAAAGTTTTCTTCCACCTGCAGCCAAAAGACAATGAAGAGGTTTTCTTGGACTTGGAGGATATTGCAGATCTTGGGTTTCCATTTTTTTTCTTAAAACATTCACTGTTGGATGAACTCACTAAAAGCACTACACCAGAGTCTTTACCTTGGGAAGAGAGTCATGAGCAGGCTTTTAGCTAAGTAAAGTTGGCCTTACAGCAGCCCCCAGCTTTAGGACTTCCAAATTACACTAAACCTTTCAGCTTGTTTGTTTGTAAGTATAACAATAAGGCATTAGGAGTCCTTATTCAAGAACATGGTGATAAACATAGGCCCATTGCATACTTTATCCTTTATTTACATTATATCCTTTGCAAAAAATCAGCTGGTGAATCATGGATTAAAAATACATCTTCAATTAGTTATGCAGCAATAAAGTCCTCAATATGTATTATCATTTACAGTTATAATTTGCTAGATGATACAGATGAGATATAGCAGTAACATAATTGCCTTTTTAATACTGCACTAGGTATGCAGTGGTCATTAATTATCTTGACTAATTATTGGTAGCAATTAATCTTTGCTCTAATAATTATTGCTGATGAATATACATGTTTTGCCCCCATTACCTTTTACCATGACATGAAGATGATGTATGCGATTACTAAACTACAGATTGTCTAAAACAGAGTTAAATAGTTTGATGTAGTAAAGGTGTCCTTGGAACCAGATAAAATTTCATTAAATCATTGGAACTGCAAAAGGCAATTGATCTAGTGACATTTTTCAGATATTAAGGTTATCTCATTCCCCACCCTCCCTCCAAGATTTGTTTTTTGTATTTCGTATACAATGGTGAAAAGCTTCTGGCTCTCCTTAAATAGAAGAGTTATTAACAAGTGTGCTTCCGTAAATGAGAGGGTGTATGTAATCTTAGCATTGAGGAAAAGGAGTAGAAAAAAGTCATAAAATGCTAACTCTGAAAAATTCTTCAGAGTAATTACCAACTTTTATGTACATGTTCCTCAACTTGTGAGAGGGCTATGTCCTGATAAGCTCATCATAAATTGAAAATATCCAACTTGAAAAGAAACGTAATACACCTAACCCGCCAATGTTATAGTTTATCCTAGTGTACCTTAAAAGTATGAAAAACACTTAAATTAGCCTACAGTGGGGAAAACTAACACAGCATATTTTATAATAATGTGTTGAACATCTCACGTAATTTACTGAGTACCATACTGAAAGTGAAAAACACAATGGTTGAATGGGTACTCCAAGTGTACTCTTTACTGAATGCATACAGCTTTTATAACATAACTTTTACAATTGAAAAATTGTAAGTTGAACCATTTTAAGTCATGAACCATCTGTGTTTACAAATGCCTGACTTTAACCAAATAACATTTGTGAGAAGGGTGGATCTTGTATTTTTTGTACACCCAGCAAAAGAATAGTGCCTGGCACCCAGTAGATGCTCAAGAAATATTTGCAGAATGCATAATTAAATGGTGAGGTGAGCTAAGTATCCTGTAACAATGAGAAGCTAATGTAAGATAATAATTGGATAATTATTAATTTTCATCAAAGAGATCATTCAATAAGTTTTCACAAAATAACCTCTACTCTAACATTTACCATTCAAACACACTCAGAGAAACATACTGACACTCATTGAATAAGAAAAAATAAATGTGAGACTCATGATAGTGATTTTAAACAAAATTTGCTGCTTCTTGGAGCAATAGAGGCTTATACTTGCTTTATCAGAAAAGACTGTTCTGATGAACGAACCTAAAAGAACTTCTATTTTAAGAAGTCTAAAGCAGTCCAGCTTATGCAGAAATATGTTACCATAGCTATTATATTAAATGATTGGTCTAAAGAATATTTAAAAGCAGATATTTATGTCATCTTACTCAATATCTTTGGGGGAACATTTAAAATATATTTTATGGTTTAAAATGGCTTTCCAAGGCTGGGCGCGGTGGCTCAAGCCTGTAATCCCAGCACTTTGGGAGGCCGAGGCGGGTGGATCACGAGCTCAAGAGATCGAGACCATCCTGGTCAACATGGTGAAACCCCGTCTCTACTAAAAATACAAAAAACTAGCTGGGCGTTGTGGCGCGCGCCTGTAATCCCAGCTACTCGGGAGGCTGAGGCAGGAGAATTACCTGAACCCAGGAGGCGGAGGTAGCGGTGAGCCGAGATTGCCTCCAGCCTGGGTAACGAGAGCGAAACTTCGTCTCAAAATAAATAAATAAATAAATAAAAAATAAATAAATAAATAAATAAATAAATAAAATGGCTTTCCAATATTGCAGTCTTAACAATGTTGTAACTGTGGGAAACAGGATTTAACTTGAGGTGTACTGATTTATGACTACCATCCAATAATAAAATAATTGGATCATATATTGGTTTATTTGAAAGAGAGGGCATGGTGGTGAATGGTGTGTTCATATGAACAATATAGGAGAAATACATAAGCAGTGGTTTGTCTAAACAAAGCAGTAGTTGTAGTAACCCATAGTTGTTGTGATCAATATGAACCTGGGAAATGGTATTACTTAAACTAAATATAGGATAACATTGTGGAAAGCCCTGTGGTTAAGAGCAGTAATTCTGAAGTCAGGAGGCCCTGGGTTGGAGGCTCATCTCTCTATTTAGTATGAATTTTACCATAAGTTATTCAATTATTCTGAACCTAGTTTCATAATCTTTGAAACATTGTTTACAAAAATAAGATTGGTCTAAACTCTATAGTGGTGACAAAATTAGAACATTTTATAATCTAGTCCTGGCCACTTGGACATCATATTCTTCCCTTATCTCTACTGAATACAAGCTCATGACTTGGCAAGTGTTAAAGATTTATCTATTTATTAACATTTTACTTACAAGGATAAAACTCTTGAAATATTACAGCTCATTTTCAAGAATGTCCTTGGGATGGAAAGCTGATATATTCTTTGTCACATTATATTTTCAGAACATGGAGGTCACTGTCATAAAGCAGTCACTAGAAAAGTTAAATGAAACCGCATTATGCAATAGATTTTTTTCATAGTTTAGATACATATAGATCTATATAATACTTGACTATAAATTTTGATGGTAGAGCCAAGGACTCTGTGGAGAGACTGCTAAACTCTTAGGAAGGTAAACAACTTTTGGAATCAATATAATTGTATTTTTTGTTGAATGGTAGCAAAATTTGTATATCTACCTTTATTAAGAAAATATTCTTTTATTTTTGTTAACAATTAAGTGAAAAACATGGTAGATGGTCTTTCCATTCCATTCTCCCTAACTCTGAAATGCATATGCACAGAACAGAATGATTGGAGTCGGGGAGTAAGGGGGTATGTCAGTATATCAGATAGGGAAAAATATCAGTTTTTTCATCCCAGTTGGCTCTAGGATATTTGTTAGCAGTCCTCAATTGCTATTGTGAGGAGTGTATTAGGTGATAGTGTGTATTTTAGCATGGTGGTTGAGACTGAAGGATTAGAATTGCCCAAATTGGATTGCGAGCAAGTTCCATTACTTAACAATCTTTTTGCTTAGTTTGCTTATCTGTAAAAGGGGTGTAATAACAGTGTGTTATTGGATGGTCATGTGGAAAAAAAAAGAGGATATCTAGTACAAAACCTAGAAAATATAATCATTTTTAAAAATAAAAGCTATTATAATTATTTCCTCCCACATTATAACATTCCTTCAATAAACTGTATGATTCTCTAAACAATTTATCTATTTCTCCTTTTAAAAATTTATTTTTCAGGCTGGACCACTTATTACCTAGAATAGTAAATTATGTGAGCATAGTTCCCATTCCTAGATTAATGCTTTTTATTTGTTACACTTGAGATACAGTGGGTTTCTTTTCTTAGTGTGTGAGTCAGTTCACATTGAATACACCCTTTCTGTCAGTTCCTTATGCCAGTAGGAGCTGAGATAAAAGAACATAAAAGTTAAGTAGAAACCCTGGCTTCAAAGAGCGTGCAGTTTAGTGATAAAGAAAGACTTGCAAACAGGCAATTGTCTTGCCATATGATAAGTCCTCTACAGGGAGGAGTGCATGGTGCCACAGGAGCCTACAGTTGCTGTTAGAGACATGTTTAAACATAGACCTGAAGGTTGAGTAGAGCAAGCCAATAAAAATGTGAGAGGAGAAAAAAATCCACCCACAAGAAATAGAATGTGCAAAAATCTGTAATGAAGAGTGAACGTGGTGTATTCAAAAATCTGAAATAAGGTATTTTTGGTTTTGGTAAGAATGCAGAGTTAAATTTCAAAGGTAACAAAAAGTTAGGCTGGAGAAGTAATCGAAGGCAAGATCATAAATGAATTTTTACGACAATTTGATTAACTTTTCCTTTATTAAAAAAAAAAAGGAAGCCTCTGAAAGATACCAAGTAGAATAAGAAATGATGGCTACTTGTTTAGGAAGCATAATTTGGGGACAGAAGAAACTAAGGGACAGAGGTCAAAACTAAAGATCAGAATAATGTAGGAGGCTACTCTGGTAATTGAGGTAGAAAAGCATGGATATATAGACTAAAATAATGCCAGAACGAATTGGAAGAAGCAAATGGACTTGCTAGATGTTTAGAAAGTTTACTCATCAAAGCTTCCCAAAAATTTGGTTGATGTCTGTGGTAGCAATAAGTTAATACTTACATGGCACTTACTATGTTCCCTTAGGCATCTAAGGGCTTTGCTTATATTAAGCCATTTAATACTCATAGAAAATGTCTCTGTTAGATAGTACTGTAATTTCCATTTTAGATGAGCAAACTGAGCAACAGAACATGTAAGTAACTTGTCCAAATTCATATACCTAGTGAATGGGAAAGCCAGGATTACAGGCATTCTGGCTGTGAAATGAAAGCTATTTAGCACGAGGCTACTCTGCTGATACAAATGGCAGTTACTAATTTAGTATTCATATTCAAGGCACTGTGTCAAGTACATGGCAATCATTACTTTGTTTAAATGGTGGCAATTGGTGAAAGTTAAGGAAGACACAATTAGGTTTCTTGCTTAGTTACAAAGATAGGGAGCTCAGCAGACAAGCACAAGTTGAGAATGATTAGTTCAATTTTGGTCAAGCTTACTTTGAGCTGCCTCTGAGTCATTCAAATAGAGATGTCCAGTAGGCAGTTGAATGTATATGAATAAAAGACTGGAGAGTTATTTGTCCTGGAGATAAAATCTTCTGAATTCATCAGCATATGGATATTAGCTAGAGACATGTAAGTGGTCAGACTATTACAGAAAAGGAGGCTTGAAGGAAGACATGGAAAAAGATCAACTTCAATGTCTGGACAAAGAAAGATGACTAGGAAGCTGGATAAGGAATGTTCAAAGAGTTAGGGGAAAAATGGAAAATGTGAAGTTATAGAAGTCAAGATAAGAAAACTTTTCAAGAATGACAGAATGGCCTAATTAATAATGTAAAATACTATGAAATGTCTAAGAAACTTAAGACCTGAAAAAATGCCTTTTTGATATAATAATATAGAAGTCGTTGGTGATCTTAATATAGGAAGTTTTAGTTGGTTAGTGGAGGCAGAAGCCAGATTTCAGTAAGTGAAGAAGTGAATGCAAGGTAAGGAAATGGTGATAGGAAATCTAGACAGGGGATTCAAGGGCTTTAGCTGTAATTTGTAAAGGAAGAGTGAGGTGGTAATTGTATAGCAGGTGAGTACATGTGAAGAAAATTTATAGATCAGTGGAACAGTAAACAGTCCAGGAATAAAGCCACACTTGTATAGTCAATTGATTGTGCCAAAAAAAAAAAAAAAATTCAATGTGGAAAAGTAGCTTGTTCAAGAAATGGCTTTGAAAAAACTGGGCAAATGTGTGAAAAGAAGTAAGTCTTGATTCCTAATTTAGACCACATGTAGAAATTAGCTAGAAATGAAAGAGATCTGAAGAAAAAAGGACAAAGATTCCAGAAAAAATATAATTTGGGGCTGGAAAATATTTACTCAAAAGGTCATAAATAATTAGAAAAGAAAAATATAATATTTAAGTTATTAAAGTTTATGTGCTCTGCTCATCAAAACACTTAACCAAAAGGGCAGTCCAGCAGATAATATATGCAAAGTATATATAAATTCATTATAAATAGGCCGGGCATGGTGGCTCATGCCTGTAATCCCAGCACTTTGGGAGGCCAAGGCAGGTAGATCATGAGGTCAAGTGATCAAGACCATCCTGGTCAACCCCATCTCTACTAAAATTACAAAAATTAGCTGGGCATGGTGGCGCATGCCTGTAGTCCCAGCTACTCAGGAGGCTGAGGTAGGAGAATTACTTGAACCCAGGAGGCGGAGGTTGCGGTGAGCTGAGATTGTGCCATTGCACTCCAGCCTGGGTAACAAGAGTGAAACTCCATCTCAAAAATTAATTATAAATAACATATCAAGACTGTATTATAAATTACAAAACTCAATAAAATGAAAACCAATAAAAATGGTAAAATTTTGGACACTTTACAGAAAAAAATATGTAAATGGCCAATAAATGTACAAAATATTAGTCAAAATCATTAGTCATTAGAGAAATGCAAATTCAAACCATGAGACACCTCTGCATACACAGTAAAATGACTAAAATTAAACAGACTGATGATAACAAATGTTGAGGATATGAGGTAATGAGAAATCACATAAACTGCTGGTGGGTATATAAAATTCTCCATTACGGTAGAAAAAAATTGTCAATAGCTTACAAAAATAAAAACACGTACCTAACCTTTAACTGAGTAATTTCGTTTGTATGTATTTACCTAAAAGACAGACATGAAAAGATTTGTATGTTAATAGTAGCCTTACTCACAATAGCTTGAATTTGGAAATAATCCAAGTTTCCATCAACATGAGAATGGTTAAAAGTATTATATTCATACAATGTAATAATTTCCAGCAAAATAATAAAAATATATTAAAAATTGATAGCCACAGAAAATATGTATAAATCTCAGAGCCATCAAGCTGTGCTAAAGAAGCCAAACATAAAAGAGGTATCTATATGTGATTTTATTGATATGAAGTTCTGTATTAGGTAGAACTGATATTTTTGTAAAAATCAGAAACTGATTTTTTAGGGTGGCAAGAATACCTGAGTAATGGGAATGAGTGAGTTCTCTGGCTAATGGAAATGTTCTATATCTCGAAGTGTGAATTGTAACAATTGGATGCATTCAACTGAACTCATATAATTGTACACTTTTGATTTGCACACACTTTGCTGTATGTAAGTTTTACTTTAAAAATACTCTTAATATTGAACCCTACTTGGTAGGTTTACTTTTTGCAGTGGTAGAAGATAGCAATTCTGAAACTCCTTTCTGTGTATTCTAGGCTTGGACAAATGAGTAAATAGATTGAGGAATATAGAAGCAAAGTCTTTCATTATGGAGGGGAGGAGATAATAAGGAATTAGAGCATATTACAATCTTATACATGGAGTAATATATGGAATTAGAAATTTATGAACTCATAGTTTCAAATAAATATATATAAGTGTAGATGTAGATATGAGCAAATATAAATTTGATACACAAATGCAATACATATACATAACTATATAAATATTCATATTTTCCTAGCTCTGTTTGCTGAATGACCTGAGAAATCATAATGCAGCAGTATCTATGAGCCCACTTAGTACCTGGATCTTGGTTTCTAAATATTATCATTTGTCACAAAGTATTAGGACCTCTTAAAGAAACCCTGCCTCCAAAGCTGAGGCAGGGAAAAGTACAGGATGAACCAAGAATATCTGGTTGTGGGAAGAAAAAAAAAAAAAAGAAAATTCTGAAAGAATGAAATGAATAATCAAAAGTACAAAGGATTTAACTTGAGAGGAATTTCTCTTGGCCAACTCCAGGAAAATTTGACTATCAAAATAATGATAGAAGTTGATTATAGTTTATTAAATAAAGTAAAAATCTATAAGTTGATATTGGTATATATGAATGAATGCATGCATGAATCACTGGACAATAATAAATTACAAAAAGGAAAACCCTTATTTATAGAATATCAAGTAATGAAAAGAGAAGGCTTCCCACAACATTCTAAAACAGAAATTGGTCTCACATAAACAAGGAACAACACTTACATCCAACAAGTGAGAAAGAGAAAAGTGTGTGCAGATAGGGGAATGTTTTATATTTGTAGGTGAGAAAGAAAAATATTTGATTTTTGTTATTGGTGGTGATGGTGCTTTCTCCCTGTCAAGTATGATGTCTGAAATGGCTGTCCAGAAAATGGGTTTGATATCAAATGAGAAAATATGGAAAGGCCTTGAGGAGCCTATTGATATTGGAAATAAAGAATTTATAATGCCCAACCAGCAATCAGGGTTATTCTTTCATTTTATCAGCATCCTGTTCTATCCCTACCTATAATTTAAAATTGTATGATGAGGAATAAATACTCTTTTTCTTTGAAAACTCATTTAGAGAACATCCTTATCACTTGATGGTTTCACATACTTATAAACTGCAATTTTCTCTTAGCAATATCCAAGTGAGACAGAGCTAAAAGTAGGGCCAGCATTAACTCCTTGCTGAATCTAAAATTAAATAGCTTTTACTCCTTCAGTTTGAAGGGCAGAAGTCCCTTTTTTTAATTAAAATTTTTATTGAGATAACTGTAGAGTTACCTGCAATTCTAATAAATAATACAGAAAGATCCCCTGTATACTTTATCCAGTTTGTCAATAGTAACTAACATTTTATAAAACTGTAGTATAATATCAGAGGTAGGATGACACTAATGCAAACCACCAATCTTACTCATTTCCATGGTTTTACATGTACTTATTATATATGTGTATTTACTTTGACACAGCGTTACTAGATGTATAGGTCTGTTTATGCACAAACACAGTTCAGGTACTGCAAGTTTCCAACTCCACAAGTATCTCTTGCATTGTTCTTTTATAAACATTTTTATTTCTCTTCCAGTGCTCATACCTTCCATTTGTAAATGTTGGTTGCCAATAATCTGTCCTCAATCTTCTAAAATTATTTCAAAATATTTCATAAATGGAATTGTATCACATGTAATTTTTGAGGTTGCTTTTATAGTTTAATTCAATTCCCTGAGGATTCATCCAAGTTATGTGAATCAAAAGTTTGCTCCTTTTTAATTCTTAAGTATATTCTACCATATGTATGTACCAGAGGTTATCTTTTGAAGGACAATTTGAACTGATTCTGGTTTTTGGCTTCTACAAATAAAGCTGCCATGAACATCCATGCACAAGTTTTGGCATAAACAATTTTTATTCCTCTGGGAAAAAATGACCAAGAATAAATTTGGTGAGTAGTAATGTATTAGTCAGCTAAGGCCTCATAGCAAAATAACAGACTGGATGGCTTAAACAACAGAAATTTATTTTCTTATAGTTTTGAAGGATAAATTTGGTGAGTTGTAGTGTATTAGTCAGCTAAGGCCTCATAGCAAAAGAACAGACTGGATGGCTTAAACAACAGAAATTTATTTTCTTATAGCACCAAGATCGTAGTGCTAGCAGAGTTGGATTCTTCTGAGGCCTCTCTCCTTCACTTGTAGATGATCACCCTCTTGCTTTGCCCACATGAGGCCTTTTTTCCTTTGTATACAAACCCTTGGTGTCTCTTCCTCTTATAGGGAGGGCCTGTCGTCTTGGATTAGGGCCCTACTCACAGGAACACGTTTAACCTTAATTGTCTCTTTAAGGTCCTGTCTCCACATACAGTCACAGAGGGGGTCAGAACTTTAATATAAGAATTTTGGGGGGCACATAATTCTATTTATAACATAGAATTACTGGATAGTTACTTTTATAAGAAACTGTCAAGCTATTTTCCAGCATGGCTATGCCATTTTGCATTCTCACTAGTATTCTACAACTGATTAAGTTTCTCTACATCCAAACATCCTTGGTATTGTCACTATTTTTTATTTTACCCAATTTGTAATCTCAAGTTTTATTTTCCTGATGGGAAACAGGTCGATGCTTAACATCTTTACATGTGCTTATTTATCATCTGTATTTTTGCCTATATTCTAATTGGATTTTTGAATTTTTATTGCTCAGTTTTTAGGGTTCTTTATATTTTCTAGATACCAGGCCTTTCTTAAATAAGTACTTTCCAAATATTTTCTCATAGTCTGTAGCTCACCTTTTAATACTTTTAACAGGTGCTTTTACAGAGAAAAATTACCCTAATTTTCTCTGACAAGGTGGTCTAACTTGTCAGTATTTTCCTTGTATAGGTTTTAGAATCAACTCTAAAAACACTTTGCTGAGAGCCAGACTTCAAAGACTTTTCTATTGTTTTTTCTAAATGTTTCATAGGTTTATACTTTAGATTTAAGTCCATAATGTATTTTCAGGTAATTATTTTCATAAGGTGTGAGATTAGGTCAAAGCTTAATTTTTTGCCTATTGATGTTCAATTGCTCCACTGCCATCCATTACAAATCCTTTTTTTTATCTCCATTGAATTACTTTATCTGTCAAAATTCAGTTCTTATATCTGTGTGGATTTATTTCTGAGTCCCATATTTTGTTTCATTGATCTATTATTCAAGCCCTCAATCATGCCACAGTATTTTGATTCTTGTAACAATACCACCAGCTTTCTGTTTCAGGTAGAATAATTTTTCTCACTTTTTTTTCTTGGTCAAGATTATTTTAGTTATTCTAGAGCCTGTGGCTTTCCATATAATTTTAAAAATAAGCTCATCTATATCTACAAAACTTCTTCCTGATTTTTTACAGAAATTACATTAAACTTATAGATTAATTTTGAAGAACCAGTAATCTTTACTATGATAAATCACGCAATCCATGAGCATATGTATCTCCATTAATTTATATTTTTAAAATTTCTTTCATAAAAATTTAATAATTTTTATCATGTATAATATGTATATTTTGATAAGTATATACCAAAATAATTCATTTTTATAGTAACCATTACTGTTTTTAATTTTATGTTCATTGTCAGTATACGATACTGTGACTTTCCTCTGTGTGTGGATCTTATATCTTACCTCCTTGATGAACTCACTTATTAGTTCTAGTAGTATATTTTTATATTGATTTCTTGCTATTTTCCACACATTTAAGGAAGTCATCAGTAAATAGAGATAGTTTTATTTCCTTGTATCTGATCTGTATGACTTTTTTCTCTTTATTGCATTGGCTAGATTCCTTGGTATTTTCTATACAATTTAGAGTCCTTGCTATTTTTAGATTGCTTAGTATTTTCGGTGCACATACACAAGTCATCTGTAAACAGATACAGTTTGATTTGTTTCCAATCTGATTTTTCTTCTTTATGCAGTGGGTAGATTCCTTGGATATGTTCAATGTCTTTTAGGTTCCTTTGTATTTTTACAATTCATGTTATTTCTTATGCATATGAGCAAGTCATCTGTAAATTGAGACAGTTTTTTGTTTCTAATTTGTATATTTTCTTTATTGGAGTGGCTAGAACTTCCAGCAATATATTGAAAAAGAGTGGTGAGAGCAGACATCCTTGCTTTGCACCCTATCTTAAAGAGAAAGTATCCAATCTTTCACTATTGGATATGTCATCTGTACATATTTTATAAATGGCTTTTATTAAACTCAGTAATTCTCATCTATTTCTAAGTTGCTGAGTGTTTTATTATGCATGGCTACTGGATTTTCTCAAATGTTTTTCTGCATCAAATGTTTTTTCTTCCTTAGCTTATTGATATGATGAATTACATTGAATTTTTTAAAGTTGTAACAGGCTTGCACAAGTAGGAAAAAACCTACTTGGTTATGGTATGCAATTATCTTATACATTAATGGATTAAATCTGCTAATAGTTTGTTTCATATTTTTGTACTGATACATGCATGAGAGCTGTTTGTCTGTATATTTCCCAGTTGTTGTCCTTTCTGGTTTTGTCATCGGGATAGTATTTGCTTCATAAACTGAGTTGAAAAAGATTCTCGGCCGGGCGCGGTGGCTCAAGCCTGTAATCCCAGCACTTTGGGAGGCCGAGGCGGGTGGATCATGAGGTCAAGAGATCGAGACCATCCTGGTC
This sequence comes from Callithrix jacchus, assembly GCF_049354715.1. Taxonomy (NCBI): domain Eukaryota; kingdom Metazoa; phylum Chordata; class Mammalia; order Primates; family Cebidae; genus Callithrix; species Callithrix jacchus. The sequence continues at coordinate 101,645,931 of NC_133504.1, read as the reverse complement.
AACATGGTGAAACCCCGTCTCTACTAAAGATACAAAAAATTAGCTGGGCATAGTGGCGCGTGCCTGTAATCCCAGCTGCTCAGGAGGCAGAGGTTGCGGTGAGCCGAGATCGCGCCATTGCACTCCAGCCTGGGTAACAAGAGCGAAACTCCGTCTCAAAAAAAAAAAAAGAAAAGAAAAGAAAAAGAAAAACATTCTCTACCTTTCTATTTTCTTGAAGAGATTGTGTAGAATAGTTTTAATTTATTTTGGATATTTGGTTTAATTCTGCACTAAAACCATTGATTCTTGAAGATTTCTTTAATGGGAGCTTTTAAATTACCAGTTTAACAACTTTAACAATTATACAGCTATTGACATTATGCATTTCATTTTTGTTGAATTTTATTAGTTGATAGTTTTGAAGTAATTATTCCCTTTTTAAATTGTTAAATTTATAAGCAAAAGTAATTTGTAATATTCCCTCATTACCACTTTAATGGTTATAGGATCTGCAGTAATATCTATTTCATTCTTGATATTGATGATTTATCTTTTTATTTTTGTATCTGTTGCTAGAGATTTATCAATTTAACTGATTAAAAAATAATCAGTTTTTCCTTAATGGTTTTCTCTATAGTTTCTATTTTCAGTTTCCTTGGCTTTTGCTCTTATGTTTCCTCCTTCAAATTTCTTTGGGTTTATTTTTCTCTTTATCTAGTTTCTTAAGGTAGAAACTTAAGTGATTAATTTAAGTTATTCCTCATTCTAATGTAAACCTTTTGTGCTATAAATTTCCCTCTAAGCACTGCATTATCTATACTTCACATATTTTGGTAGGCTGTATTTTTGTTTTAATTTACCTGCATATATTTTTAATATCCATTAACACTTTATCCATGCATTATTTAGAAGTGAATTATTTAATTTTTATGTGTCTAAATATTTTCCTGCTTTCCTTGTTTTCTAATTTTATCCCATTATAGTCAGAAAATATACTATGTATGATTACACTTCTTTAAAATTCTTTAAATTTGTTGAAGTTTGTTATATGCCCCAGGATATGGTCTGTCTTGATAAATTTTCCATGGGTGCATGAAAAAATATATATTGTGCCATTGTTAGGGGAAATGCTTTATATTTGTGAATTAGATTCTGTTGACTGATGTTGTTCAGATCTATTTTCTCGCTGATTTTCTAGATAGTAATTTTAGCCGTTGCTGAGAGGAAGATGATTTTAACCATTGCTGAGAAGAAGATATAGAAGTCCTTGACCATAACTGTAGATTTACCTGTTTTTCCTTTCAGTTCTATCAGCTTTTGCTTCCTATATTTTCAGGCTCTGTTGTTGGATGCATGCACTGTTAGAATCACTATGTCTTTCTAAAGATTGATAACTATCATTATTTGTCTCTAATAATTTTCTTTGCTCTAAATTCTACTTTATCAGATACTAAAATAGCCACTGTTTTTCTTTGATTAATGTTTCCATCACATGTATTTTTCTATCCTCCTACTTTCAACTTACCTGTCAAATTTAAAGTGTTTCTATGATCTATAGTTGGATTGAGTTTTACATCCACATGACCATCTCTGCGTTTAGAGTGGTGTGCTTAAACCATTATCATTTAAGGTAACTATTAACATGATGCTGCTTAAGGCTGCCATTTTATTTTCTTTCTATTTGTTTCCCCTGTTTCTCTTTCCTGTTTCTCTTTTCTTGCCTTCTATTGGTTACCTAAATATTTTTTAAGATTTTATCTTATTTATTGTATTATTTATTGCATCTCTTTGTGAAACGTTCAGAGTTGTTCTACAGATATAGCTGTATTATCTATCCATCTAAAATCTGTTATCATTTGAATTTGTATTCCTCTATAGTGTTCCTTCTAGTTGTTTTCAAAATTTTTCTGTTTACTTTTTGCAAGTTTAATTATGATGTGTCTTGACATGGATTTGAGTTTATTTTGTTGGAATCATTCAGCTTCTTGGATCTGTAGGTTTGTATCTTTTGTCAAATTGGGAAAGTTTTCAGTTATTTTTTCAGACATTTCTTGAGGTTCACTCTTTCTCTTCCAAGACTGATGATACAAATTTGGACCTTTTATTATTCTACAGGCCCCTCAATCTCAGCTCAACTTTTTCAGTCTATTTTCTCTGTTTTCTATAACTTGTCATCAAATTTGCTGTTTCTAATGTCTGTCATCTCCCCTGTTATGCTCATGAAGTTTAATATTATGGTTTTTTCCTTATAATTTCTCTTTAGTTATTTTTGTAAGTGTTCTTTCTTTGCTGAAATTTTGTATGGTGTCACTTGTTTCAAGATAATTTAAAATTAAATATTGAGGCATAGAAATGACTTCATTAACTATGACAAAAATCCATATTAGATAATTGCAACATCTGATTCATTTTAGTGTTGCATCAACTGATTGTCTTTTCTCACTCAGGTTGTGACTGTCTTGGTTCTTGGAATAATAGGTAACTTTTAATGGTATGCTGTCCATTTTGTCTATTATATTAGGAGATTCTGGATTCTATTTCATTTTTTTAAAAGCAGTTACCCTATTTCTGGCATACATTTTAATCCTGTAATTCTAACAGCAGTTTAAATGTTAGAATCTTTGAGGTGTTATTTCGATCTGTTTGGTTTATGTGGTGCTATAGGAATTCTCACTTGTTGATGCTTCCTGAGAGTGTGGAAGTTTTCTGTCTGTGTTGCTGTGTCTCTCACAATTGTAGAAGGGTAGCAAGGGATCCACTACCCATGACCCCTATTTCACAGTTTCCCCGAGCAGGAAAGAAGATCCTTAGGTCTGGAGTATAAAAGAGATTCCCTAGGTCTGGCAGCTTGTTGTCACTGGGTCCCTGTTGCTGATTCTGCCATCAGCTCTAGTGCCCCTGGACAGAAAGGAGTTTTCCAGGCCTGGCTAATTACCATTGTTAGGTCCTCTTTCCTGTTTTGTCCATTTGACCTAATTCTTCCTCAAAGGAAGTTGGGAAAGGAAGACTTCTCAGGCAGGACTTCTTGCTCTGGCTTGGTCCCTCTAGAGAGTTCTGCTGGCTTCTCTTGCCCAGCCAGTGTTGCTTGGTAGAAAATGGCTGTCTCAGGATCAAAGAGGCATCCCAGACCAGGCCAATTGTTGTGACAGAGTCCCTCCTGCTGGTTCTGCTCATTGTTTCCAGTTATCTCTTGGAGGGGAAAAGAATCTCAATCAAGTAGGAAAGGGGAGTGCTTCCTGGCTGCTTTAAGTTGGTGGGGTTACCTATTTATTGATTCCCTTTTTTGGGATCAGACTTGTCCAGTGTTCTCAGAGGGCACCCTAATTGATCTCCAGGGGAAATTAGAATATGTGGGCTGCCTTCTGTTGCTAGGTTGGAATCAGCAAATGCCTGATTTGTCCTCACTTTCTCCTGCTGGGTAGGGTAAATGTAAGACATGCCCCACTACTCTTTTTTTTCCTCCAATCCTGGGATCTCAAACCAGTCTGTCTTCTTATCACCTTCCAGCATTCTTCTTTGGTTGCTGGTTGCATTATTTCCAGCTTACAGCTGTGCTTAGCAGGGAGGAGCAAGGAGAAGCAGGTCTATACCAGATATACTTGTCATGACCAGAAGTCCCACATCATTTAATTTACAGTGATTTGTTTTTAATAGCTATGCAGGGACTACACTTAATGCTTAATATCCATACCTCAAATATTTCAATATTTTATTTATCCTTTTCTTTTATGTAAATTTTAAAGAGTTTTGCAGCCCAATGATAACATATTACTCCTAAAGAGGTGATCCACTAAAATTTATTTTCTAAAATCCTTTGATGATGACCTAATCTTTGCTTTTGTGCTTAAGTGTTAAATTTTCTGATTGTTCATCCAACTAAGGCTTTGTAGCATTTATTGTTCACTGGGGCCTTCTATTAAAATGAGATTGAGCAGCTTTGCATAAAATGAGGAGGTAAGAAAGTATAATATATATATAAATTGAATTAGTTATTATATTTAAAAACATTTTGGAAGAGAAATACTATGTTCGACAAGAACAATGATGGGAGCACTGAAGTAATTGGAGATACTTTAACATTTAAATATAGATTGAACACAAAGAAAATACCAATTTTATATGAAAAGATATATTTCTAATTAATAGCTTTTCAACAAAGCTTTTCTAAGTTCTATCGTGGCAAATAGAATTGTCAATTAAATGTTTAACACTATTTATAAGAAACATAACAGTTTGGGGTTACTTGTTCATTATAAACAAACTGTATATTTATGAGCTATTATGCAAAGTTTAAATTAGAAACCATTGAAGAACATGTGCATATTGAACCTGTGTACACTTTACAATATTTGCTGGCATAATTTTAGTGGGGAAAATTATTCAGGCTTATATAATTCTAACAACTTTAGCTTTATGACATTGCTGGGGATATATATGATTTATTTGATACCAAAACATTGGTTAGGAAGGCAATAGCTAATTATAACTTTTTCATGGGAAATCCCTTTCATTTATATGGCATGATGTCTACCAGAAAATTGTGAAAAGTGGAAACTACTACTAATAATTGTTTCTGTACATAAACACATTCACTGCATAATTGAAACTAATTGCTCAGGATCAAAATTTGATCAAATCATAGGATGCTGGAATAATCACTTTACATATTACCAATTTTGAATCATTATCATTACCACTCTCTTTTCAAATTTAACGCAGTATTTGGTCCAAAATCTCTTCATCATTGACTCTGATATATTTACTCTGTCAAGCAGACTTTGTCCTCTTTTTTCCTTATGGTATCTAGAGCTAAAAGAATTTTAATCCATATATTTTCTGAGAAAATTTAATTTGCTTTTCCAATTGCTTAGAATTAGTCTATTGGCAGACATGGAAGCCCTTAAGGAGCCATTTGCTCTCTCAGTTTAGTGTGCAGAACAAATTAGTACTTCCCAAAATAATACCAATTAAGCTAACATTAAAAAGTTAGTATCTATGTTAATCTCAGGAGACAAGTTATCATATTCCTCCAAAAGGGCTGCCACTCAAGGGCAATGCTTTTTGGCTTGCATAGTATGCTACTTTTATATTATTCTCCGAAGATATCTGCTTTTGCTAGATGCTGTCTACTATTATGATTTCTATTCTGCTGCTGCTGACACACTATTACACTTACATACAGACACAATATTTTTTCAATCCACAAATTTTGGCATTTCATTTTGACAATCGTATTGGGTAGGCATTCAAAAGACCTGAGTTTTTTTTTCTTTTCTAGTTCTCTTAAAACTACTGTGTGAGTTTAGACTATCATTTTATTATTCTATCAGTCATTTTCTCATTTGAAAAATTAGCATGTTGGATTAGTTCAGTTGATGCACTAATGCTCTTGCACCAGATTTGGTAAATAGTATTCTTTTGGAACATAGCCATGCTCATTTATGTATGTATGTCTGTAACTACATTCACACTGGAACATCAGAGTTCAATAGTTGCAACACAGACCCTATGACCTGTAAGTGTAAATATTTACTATGTGTACCTTTCAGAGAAAGGTTTTCAATCCTGGACCAAATGTTCAAAGTTTTTTCCCAGTTGTACTTATTTATCACTCAAGAAAACTATGATGAAAAAAAAAATTAGTCTGCCTACAAAATTTAACTTTAAATTATTTTTCTATGGTGAAACTTCTCTATGAATCCAAATTTCAAAGACATTCTGGTTCATTTAAATACAGAGTTATCACAAGTGATAGTCCTATTGAGTGAAGACAGAACGATAAACCCAATGTTAGTTATATTTTTAGCAGTTTATCCATTTTTCGAATGCTTCAATACTGTTCTCTCAATTATAAGAAATGTAGCCTAATAAATCCATTTACATTTATTGGAATATTTTTATCCAAAGTCCATTTTTAGGAGATTAAAACAGAGTCACATTTCTCATATTATCAGAAATCAAATGGAAAAAAAACCATAAAATGAAAATATAAATGACTAAAATTCTTAAACTCATAGGAAGAAATGTAGATACATATAGAGATTGGAGGTATATGTATGTTTACACTAATTGGTAGAAGCTATTAACAGTGAAGGCTCTAGTTTTTATTATACATCAGGGAGGATGATTGGCATTCATATTGGATTGATGCTTAATAATGTGTTTTATTTTTCTGTAACTTTTAAGCATTAAAATTAAAATATGCCAATTATGTGGCCACTGGGAAGTGATGAACTGTCAATTTTCAAATTAGTGAAAGATCTTAAAACCTATGATCAGGAACTTAAATTGCACATTAGAGGCAAATCGGGAATTACTGCAGCATTGTGAGAAGAGAACGAAAACATCAATTTATTGTGAAACTTCTGGACTGAAGAATGGAAATAAATTAAAGAGTGCAACCAAAGTCACACCAGAAAAACCTAGGAGAGTCATATAAACTGACTAGATTTTCCTCCTCTCTTACTTCTTATAAACTCTTTATCAGCTGAGTTATCATATGTGTTTATCTCAAGCTTAATTTTAACATATATAAAAAACTGTGGTAGAGTTTTGGCAAAAATGATCACAACTATTCCCTCAATGGTATCCACATCACTTGCAGTGTGGTTTTGGTGGTGCTTCTGTAAAAATGTAGGTCCATTTCCCTACATTTTATTAAATGTACATTTATTAAATTAAATCTGGGCTGGCCTTATGATGTGGGTTGTCAAATTGAACTCAATGGAATTGTTTATATGTTAGTTTTGAACAAAATTCATGAGATGTTTCTTTCTTCTACTCTTTCAAAGAAAGTCCCAATAACCTTCACATCACAATATTTTAAAAGCCCTATATAGTCCCTGCTGCATTGAAATAGGGTTGCCTTGTGTATTCAATAGAATGCAGCATCAGTGACAGTTTCTGATGTCCAAAACCAGGTGAGAAGTACATTACATCTGGACTTCTGGGGTAGTGACCTGGGGAAGCCAGCTGCCATGTTACAAGGATATGCAAAGCAGCCTCACAGAGATAATTTAACATGGAGAGAAACCGGCTTGTCAGCACCAGCATGCCAGCCATATGGCTGAACTTGGAGAGAGAACCTTAAGTGCCAGTCAAGCCTACAGATGACTGCAGCTGCAGATGACATCTGGCTACAGCCTCACAAGAAACCCCGAGTCAGTATGTTCAACGGAGCTGCTCCTGAATTCCAGCCGCACACATGCTTCAGTCACTCTCCTTTGACTGGTTATGTTTGTTATACAACAATTTCTAACAAAAATGGGTAGCTGAACAGGTTACATGGGGCTTTAGCTGCATTAGGAACTATGGCCTGTTGGTGGTGGCAGAGATAGCACGTGCAAGTATGATGCATTTAAATTTCTTCATTGTTTACCTACAATGAGCAAATTCTGATTCAATATGTTTGCCCTTCCTTTTTTCTATTCATTTCCCAATTTCATGAGATCATATTAATTTTATATGTATATTACATATATGTACATATACATTCTATTATTGTTTGACGTATCAGCTTTAAACATATCTGGCTTATAAAAGAGGAGGATTTCGGCATAACTACATTACCACAAAAAATGTTGTCATCTTTGAGTTCTCAAACATTGCTAGGTATACAAATGCTAGTGCAACAAGTGAGACTTCGTCTCTTTCTCTCTCTCTTTCTCTCTCTCTCTGTATCTGTATGTGTATATATATATATATATATATATATATACAGATATACTATATGCATATATATATATATATATATACACACAGATATACTATATGCCTTACATTTCTTTTCATTGTCGAGTTTTTCCTTTCTGCTAGTTTTTACCATTCATCTCTTAGTTGGCAAAAGTTTGTTCCTTAGGAGACAGTTTCTTCAAGAAGACTCATGGGAACTGAGTTGTTTGGTAACGACAATTCGTTCTTATATTTATACTTGCATGGCTGCAAATACAGTCATTAATTCAGAATTTCTTTAAGGATTTTAAAGACATTGTTCTGATGCTTTTTAGGATTCAATGTGATATTTGCAAAATGAGGTGAGCCTGATTGATTTTATGCTAAGACTGACTTTAATATTTTTGATGGGCTGCCAAAGGGTTCTTAACTTTACTTTTTTAATCTAATATTTACTAAGTGATTACCGTATGTTATGAAATAGCTATACAAGAGGTTGAATCCTTATCCCCATTTTATAGATAGAAAAACTGAGGCAGAGAAAGTTAAGTTTCCCAGTGCCATACCGGAACTTAATGATTTGTTTTTCCAAAATAGTAGCAAGGGTCCCAGAAAAACTGAGTCTCCAATTCTAGTATTATTGAACATAGGTTTTCTTTCTGTGTTGTCAATTCTGAACAACAGGCTTATTGTATCTGCCTTCTCAGCATTCTTTGTTCCGTTGTGTAGATTTAAGTTTTTAACAGGTATTAATTTTTTCCTCTGAAAAACTCCCTTTAACACTTCTCATAGTATAGATGTGCTGGTGAGAAATTCTCTGAGTTGATTTTTTTCTAAAAAGTCTATATTTTTCTTTGATTTTTGAAAGGTATTGTTGCTAGGTGTAGAATGCTAGTAGATTTTTGTTTAACACTTTAAAGATATCGCTCCTTGTTTTCTGTTATGGAATCATGCTTATCTTGGTTCTTTCTGTGCATAATGTTCTTTAAATTGCTTGTTGCCTTTAAAATTTTTTATTATCACTGATGTCAGCACATTTGGTTAAAATTTACCTTGGTGTGGTTTTCTATGTGTTTATCATGCTTCAATTTCTTGAGTCACTTAGATCCCTTTAGGGATTTCTTTAAATGAAGAAAAATCTTGACCATTATTTAAGTCTACCTCTCTTTGTATTTTCCATTGAGGCTACCATTCTCTGTGTGTTAGACCACCTCAAATTATTGATTTATCCATTTCTTTTCAATCTTTTTTCCCTGTGTGAGTAACTGTAGGAGATCCATCAGGGTGGAGGGAAAAATTACAGAAAAGATGCAAACCTCCTTGGAAGGCCAGGAAGTTTTGCAAAAGGTTCAAGAAAGGGTTATAGCTGAAGGCAGCCTAATCCAGAGCTAATGGCAGAAGGCAGATAACAAGGGAGTGCAAAGGGATTTATCTAGATAAGTTAGTTCACCTATTTATCTGAAACCAACCTTTGATCATCTGCATGTAGGACTGCTCCCTACTCTGGGGGTTGACAAAGTTAATTACCCACACATTGTGTTTGCTCTAAGCCTTTCTCATTAAATCTATACTAAATAAATGCAAGCATCTCTGGGTTACCGGGCCACATTTTCTGGTTAACAGGCAAAGCTGTGGAGTCCCCTAACCATGCTCACAGGCAAAAATACCTGTATCTGAGTACTCTGTTCATCTGTCCCTCAGCCAGTCTGTGGAACAGACTTGTCAGCTGGTGCCCATCATGAGAGGAATGCTGCAATGGATCACACTGGAACTCTCAAAATTGAAGGTGAAGAGACTGCACAGTCTGTAAGTTAGTAAGTCATTGGTGCCCATTCAGGATTTCTAAGTTCGAGTGAATTGTTTAGGCTAGGGTTTCATCAGGGGATAACAGTTATCAGCACAACAGAAAGAGTATATAAAAGTATTGAAACAGCTGCTTAAAGCTGGCAGAGTCTTGGTTTCACAAGCTCAATTAAGGGACCTAGTGCAAACTGTTGTTTCCCATAAGCCATGGTTCCTGTAAGAAGGTATGCAAGACGAAAAGCTCTGGGAACAAGTGGGGGAAAGTCTTACACATCACACACAAGGGCGACGCATCCCAGTAACATCCCTAACATTATGGACCTTAGGGCTGCTTTGGCCCCACTCTACACAGAAGAGCCTAAAAAGGGAATGGAAGAGGAACTGTCACCTACCTTACCACCTCCTCCTTCACCCTCAGCCCCACCATTACCGGGTAAAAATACCAAAGAGAAGATGGAGGTTTCCCTTGAGCCCTCTTCCCCAATAAATTGGAAAAAAGACAAGGGAGACAGTATAGCTGTGGGACCCTGCCTTAGGCCAGCGGCATTAGCAGGGGAGCTCCTGACCTGACTGGTAATGCAAGATTGACAAGGCAGTTAGATATGTAAACCCATTTCTTGTGATGCTTATAAAGCGATAAGAAAAAGCATTAGAGAAAATGAAGCCACTGTAATCCCAGCACTTCAGGAGGCCGAAGCGGGTGGATCACAACGTCAAGAGATCGAGACTATCCTGGTCAGCATGGTGAAACCCCATCTCTACTAAAAATACAAAAATTAGCTGGGCATGGTGGTGCGTGCCTGTAATCCCAGCTACTCAGGAGGCTGAGGCAGGAGAATTGCCTGAACCCAGGAGGCGGAGGTTGCGGTGAGCCGAGATCGTGCCATTGTACTCCAGCCTCGGTAACAAGAGCAAAACTCTGTCTCAAAAAAAAAAAAAAAAAAAAAAGAGAGAGAGAGAAAATGAAGCCACTAGTCCCTTTATGAACGGATTAATTGAAGCCATGGCACAACTTCCATATGAGCCCATGGGACTGGTCACTGCTAGCTAAAACAACTTTAGTCACCAGTCAATACCTCCTCTGGAGGGCAGACTTTGATGAACTATGTGAACAGCAAACCCTTTTCTAATAATGGCCACTGTTATCCCTCCCCTACTCCTAATGCGCCTCTCTAAAAATCCTATTTGGGTAGAACAGTAGTCTTTAAAGGGAGAGAAATTACAATGAGCCCATGAATTAGTTGAGTGAGGAACAATTAAAAGCGGGCCAAACAGAACCATCTAACAGCCCTTGGAACTCACCCATTTTTGTCATTCCCAAAATGTCTGGCAAATGGTGACTTTTGCATTGCTTACGGGTTATAAATGCTAATCTGCAACCTATAGGGCCTCTTCAACAGGAGCTCCCTTCCCCCACAGCAATTCCTAGAGATTGGCCTTTACTCGTTATTGACTTGAAATACTACTTTTATACTATCCCCCTTGCAGAACGGTACAGAGAAAAATTTGCATTTACAATACCAGCTATCAATAATGAAAGGCCACCTTGCTGATTTCATTGGAAAAGTGCAGATGATGCAAACTGTTAATAGGTTATGACCCTGATGTTATAAGAATTCCTTTGAGTAAAAAGCAATTTGAAGCAGTACTGCCCCTATCTCTAGATCTTCTGATAGCACTCTCTGATTATGCAGGCTATATAGAACATGCCACCCTTCCAGCTGACAAACTACTACAGTTCTTATCTTCTACTCCTGTAGTTTTATCTACAAAAGTAGTTCACTCCACCCTTAAAAATATGCTCAGAAATACAAAAGTGGGGGAATGAGTAAGGACCCTGCAACACTACTAGCACAAGCCTTATTTACCCTTAATTTCTTAAAATTTAGGTGATAAATTTCAATCAGTCATGGAAAAGCATTTTGCAAAAACCTCTCAAGACATAAAACCTGCAGTTTTGTGGAAGGATGTAAATAGTAATGTATGGTGTTGTCCAAATGACTTGCTAACATGGGGAAGAGGATATGCTTGTGTTCAAACCCCATCAGGCCCTCTTTGGATTCCAGCATGATGCATCAAACCATGCCATGGTGTGGCTAGGACCCAACCTGGTACCAGAAATGAAGTAAATGACCCTGCAGGACCTGCGGACCTGGACGATGAGGCTTCCTCAATTGATACATGCCTCAGAGAGGATACCGAAGAAACCAACTCAGGAGGCTCAGCAAATCCTGCTCCAAACACAAGCACTGTTCACTCCAGATAATTTGTTTCTTATTCTCTCACTCTGCCTGCAACCCACCTTTTTTCTGCCTGTTACTTAAGCAGACACTCTCTTACTGGCGGAGGTGCCAAGTAACACTACATGTTACTCCTTGATTGGAAAAGAATGTTACTGATTATACTCATGTTTGTTTCATGTTATTTACTAATTCTAGGATGCAAAGCCATAACACGAGTTATAACCGCTATGCCTGACAAAACTTGCTGCACACATCTGTACTCTTCAATCAAAAAAACCTGATGAAAAACACAGAGAAGGAGGAGATGTAGGAGATTGGTCAGGGTGGTGGGAAAATTTATAGGAAATTGCAAACCTTCTTGGAAGGCTGGGAAATTTTGCAAAACCTTCTGGAAAGGGTTATTATGGCTGAAGACAGCCTAATCAGCTTACCTTGAGCTAATGGCAGAGGGCAGATAGCAAAGGAATTTATCTAGATAAGTTTGTTTACCTATTTCTCCGGAAACCAACCTTAGACTATTTGTGCAGGCAGAACTGCCCCCTGGTTGACAAAGTTAATTACCCACAAATTGTGTTTGCTCTAAGCCTTTGTCATTAAATCTGTACTAAATAAATGAAGTGTCTGTGGCTTATGGGGCCACACTTTTTTGTTGGCCGTGCTAAGCCATGCTGTCCCCTAGCCACACACACAGGCAAAATACCTGTGTCTTTGAACTTTGTTCATCAGTTGCTTGGCCAGAGTCTGTGGGACAGATTAGGCAAGTCACTTTAAGTGATTTTCTACTCTATATTTAAATTTTCTAAATTTTTTTCCTGCAGTATCTAAGTTGCAGTTAATTCTATTCATAATACGTTCATTTATATTTTTCATCATTACAAGTTCCATCTGGCATTGACTTTTTTATTTCAAATTTCTTTTCTTGTTATATTTTCCTTTTCATCCATGAGCATATTGACTGTACTTATAATAGTTTAACTTCTTAGTTTGTTATTGATAGTTTCATTATCTCTGTCCTTTCTGGCTGTTTCTATCGACAAAGATTTCTCCTGGTTATAGGTCAATTTCTATATCTGGTCCTGATGAAGAAAGAGCTTTTTATAATTAGCATTCACTGCTCAGAAATAAAGATTATATGCTAGGCTAAGAAAATGTTATTAAACTGAAAAGAGATACACTCTATCAAAGCTTTTCAATCCTGTTCCCCATTTCCAGTTACAAAGAAATTACATAAAATCAAACATTTGAAAAAAATCAACAAATTAAATGTGAGTTAAAATCAAAATACAAACAAAATTAATATCCAAAGGAAAGTAACTGAACAGTAAAAAAGGAAAAGTAAAATTTTAAACACATGAAATATCCGTACAAATTCTCCTTAGAATAATTCAACTGATAAAAACGAACTAAAAAACAACCAAACACTTTTGATAAGAAACAATCTACTTTTGAAAGTTAAAAGCAGCTGCATGAAGAACAATCTCTTAATAGGTAAAATAGCAGTGGGTGGGGGATACATGGCAGAAGATTGAACAACTTGAAAGATGGAACTGAGCATTTCTTTCAGAACATGAATTAAAAGGATAAAATGGTGAGAAACATGGAAAGATGAAAAATAGAGCCAGGAGTTCCAACATTTGTCTAAGATTTTCAACAGTTGTCTACTTGGACAATACATACAGAATTGAAATAATACAGTAAGGAATATTAGAAGGAAAAATATCTCTGAGCTGGAAAAACAAACAAAATTGTTTCAGATTGAGAAACCAGCAGAAATATAACAAAAGAAAAACATCTTAAATAGTCTGATAAAATAAAAAAAAAATTCTAAAAGGGTCTAGAAAATAAAACAAAACAAAATGAATACATTTGCTAACAACTATTCCAAAGCTTTGTATTCATCTCTCCAAGAATATTTAGGAAATCTGAATGCTCCTCCACTTATTACTATTTTTAGTGTAAACAGGAATTAATCAAGGGATAAAAATAGGTAAACAAAATTTTAATTGTGGGATTCAAATGTTTATTCTCCTTTTACATTATTTTTTCCATGGCACTTGGTAGCTTTTTACATACTGTATAGGTTTCATGTTTATAAAATTTAATGGTTATGTTTCCTTTAATAAGAAGATAAGCTCCATGAAGGTATGTGTTTTTGTTTACTGATTTCCCCCTAAAGTTAGAATAGTTAGTGAAACAAAATAGTCTCTCAGTAATCGCAACATAAATTCTTTATAATAAAATATTGGAAACTACCTTACTGTTCCTCAATGAGAAAATGAAAATGGTTATACAACGTACAGTATATACTATACATCTAGGTCATGTATCAGTTAAATAAAGTCACAAAATTCGATATTTTTGAGTACAAAGCCACAAGCCCATCTGTAAGCATGTAAACGTCTAAAACAAGTAGTATATTCTGAAATACTAATGATAATTATCAGTTGGAATTGAGAAATGGATGGTCAGTCAATACTCAAGAAGTATTTTACAACAACTTATGTGCCAGGTAATATTCTAGGAATGGAGTATAACAATAAACAGATTCTTACAGAAAAGGTGACTATATTTTAGTGAGTGGAAAATAATTTACAAGCACAACTAAGTTAATTTCAGAAAATGAGAAGTACCACAAAGATGAAGAAACAAGGTTGTATTGTGGAAATTAACATGGGAGATGTTGACTGTCTTTTATTGGTTGGTGGGGTTATTTTATAGTTTGGTTTGGACAGTGTCTCTGAATGAGGAATGTTTAAACTGAAACCTAGATATGAGAAGGAGGGCAGAAAAAAGATCAAGAAGATTCAGGGATTAAGCATTGGAAGCAGAAAAAGAAAAGAAAATCAGCAAATGCAAAAGACCTGGGATTGGAATGTACTCAGCAATATGTGAAGAACAAAGGAAGACCAAAGAATGTGGAGCATGGTAACTGAGGACACGGCTTGACGGGAAAAAATGAAAGAGGCACGCAAGGAGCCTGTTTCAGCCATGTGACGTCAACATTGGAGTGCATGTTTAGTGGGGAAAGCGTCAATGGTGATATGGTTTGGCTCTATCCCCACCCAAATCTTAGCTTGAATTGTAGTTCCCATAATCCCCATGTGTCATGGGTGAGATCAGGTGGAAATAATTGAATGATGAATCATGGGGCAATTTCCCCCAACGTTTTATCATGATAGTAAGTTAGTTCTCATGAGACCAGAAGGTTTCATAAGGGGCTTCCCCCTTCGCTGGGCACTCATTTCTCTCTCCTGCCACCATGTGAAGAAGAACATGTTTGTTTTCCCTTCCACCATGATTCTTAAGTATCCTGAGGCCTCCCCAGCGTTGTGGAACTGTGAGTCAATCAAACCTCTTTCCTTTATAAATTACCCAGTCTTAGGCAGTTCTTTATAGAAGTGTAAGAACAAAATAACACAAATGGGATTTCAGAAAGTCAGAGATGTGGTCTGATTCACACTTAGAACTGGAGGATTCATCATCAGGAGGATCAAAAATGTGTCCAGACTTAGACCCGTTAGAAGCTGATACAGTAATCCGGGTGAAAGACTGTGGCAACTTGGCAGTGTGATGAGCAGTAGGACTTTCATTTATCAACATCTACTGTTTTGTGTGTCCTTTCTTCATCTCTTTCTGCTCTTCCTTTCTCTTTCTGTCTCCGTCTCTTCCTCCCTCTGAGAACATAAATTGTGTCATGTTGGCTACACAGAAATATCTCCAAAATTCATATTATCTCTAGATAAGGCCCTAGAGATAATTGTAATAGTGACACTGATTACTAGCAGTACTGTGACAGCAGGTTTGAAAATAGAGATTTATTTTATCCTACTTGTACTGCTTTGGGGTATATTTAGTTTCAGGGGGGAGGTGCCATCTTTGCAATATTCATTCACAATCCATCATATGTACTGCAGTGGGAAGGGCTTCCACATTTGTTGCACTCTCAATGGCTTGTCAAAAAGAGCTGACCTAAGAGACATTCACAGTATTTGGAGAAATACTTGTTTCACTCTAAAGTGTTTTCAAATAACAGTTTTCAGACTCAGAGTGGAATTGGAAATGTACTGAAATGTTTAGAAATCTCTCTCCACTACAGAGATTTTACTATTTGTATCTGCTAGGAAATAGCTTTCTATAGGTATAAATTTGAGTTATTATTTGAAAGGAAACAAAAGCTGATTACTAACATCCATGAGGGAAGAAGTTTAGGTTAGTAAATTAGAAATTTCTACTTTGGATCTGAAAATAATTTCTTATAACCCATAGAGAAAAAATTTGGCTGACCCAGTGTCTGCAAATAGTTAAAAAAGAGGTACCGTTTCACTCCTAATTGGCCAGGTAAAAAACTTTGTTAACACTTGGTATGAATGACATTTTGAGGAAAAGAACACTTTGTCAGTTCATATTTGACCCACTTATGTGGGGCCAGTATGCAAATAAGGAAAAAACTGAGGCAGGCTGGTGCCCATTATAGCACTGCTGTTTATAATGCCAGCAACCTAGAGTTTGAGTTCTATATGGATTAAGTTACTGGATAGTAGAAATAACTGTTCTTATTGGCATAGAAGTATTAACATAGAAGACAGAAAATGAAAAAATCCATGTGAGAAACATAAGAAGTACTACTGACACTCCTGCAAATATCAGGTGAATATACTGCTTTGTAGTCTGCTAAATAAACTAGAAATGAATAGAAAATACTCATGAGAATTTTAATCCCCAATTCCTGTTGAGTAATTCTGAGCATGTATAGCATCTGAATATGAGATATTGTATCTTAATTACTAAAATGGCTATGATTATGCTTT
Source organism: Callithrix jacchus (assembly GCF_049354715.1). Lineage (NCBI taxonomy): Eukaryota > Metazoa > Chordata > Mammalia > Primates > Cebidae > Callithrix > Callithrix jacchus. The sequence goes on along the minus strand of NC_133504.1, from coordinate 101,629,424 downwards.
CATTAGCAAAAAATGTTGATTTTTCAACTCAGTAGAAACAAGACAATGATTGATAAGTTCAGTTCAGATCTGCTCTCACGGCATTCTACATGCTTTAGCATTTGTCACCTTCAGAAGTTTCCCAGTTGATGACAAACAACGTGGTCACCATAGATCTTAGGCCCCTCTTGCTAATCTTGTTTGGGAATCCACCAAATATATCCCTTAATCAGACCAAATGACTCAAAGGAAGCTGACCATCTCCATGTGCTGGAATAGGGCCTGATATGTCTAATCCAGAGATTGGTTTAGAAACTCATGTTATGGTTTACGTAATCAGCATTGGGCATTCTCCCAGGGACACTTTAAACTCTTAATCTTTATGGTGTATACATGACCTAAGTTATCCAACTCAAAATAAAAGAAATATTTTGTACCTGGGGAAGGGAGTAAGTTCTCTCTCCATGAGAAATAAATAGAAGGATATGGTCTTTAGGTTCGAAGGCAGTTATTTTGCACCCATGAGGGTAGGTAGCTTAAAGATGAAGCTGACTCAGACGGGCAAAGTAAGGAAGTTGCTGGAGCCCTACTCATAGCCAATCTACCTTCATACATTCTGTTCTTTAAGACAATGAATTCCTTTATTGTTTATGCCAGCTTGAGGCAGTATTTTAAATATCCTCGTAAATATCACTCATGAGGTTTTTCTAAAAATAAGATTCAAATAAAATGTTTACACAGCATTTGGAATACTAGACATAGTCATTTACTTTTAATATATCTGGAAGAATGCTGCTCTAGTAAATCAAAGTGAAAATTCTCAAATATTCAGAATTTTGGACCTTAGATATGCAACATTGTTTTTAAACTCAAATAGGGCACTTTCTAGAGAGAGGAGACATTTTCTCATATCAGCAACCAAAATCTAGACAAATTAGGTTAGAAGCTAGTAAGTACTTAGATATTCTTTCTTTGGATGTAACTTCTCTTCAGCGACAACACTGTTTCTTGAGTGGAAATAACTTCTGACTAAAGATCAGTCTGACTCAAGGAACTATAATGGAAATCTACATGAGTATATAAATGCGCACGTTTCTGGACTTTCAGTGTGTAGTCATTCTGCTTCCAGTCACAACATTTCAAAAACTGGGAAGAGAGAATCTATTTCTTTTGTTAACCTATGTGGTTTGGAGAGGATTCTACCCACTCTCCTAAGACAAAGCATGTGTTCAAAGTCAAGTAGGAATCTGGGCACAATTTTCTCCCTGGTCAGGAATAAATACGTGCCATGGCAGTGTACTTGCACAGCAGATTAGTTGCTCGCTGCATGCAGAGTCCAATTAACAAGAACAAGGTCTGGTATAAAGAGGTTTATTCTGAAGCTAGCTTAGGGAAGAGGCTCAAGCATCCTGTCTTTAAATGTAGTGCTTCACTTTGGAGCAGAAAGCAGATACTGCTATAAGGCAGAGAAGGAAGAAAGAAAGGGTGGTGGGTCCGTATGCTAGCTTGGTACCAGGGAGTTGAGCTGGCACCTTCATGGGAAGAAATAAATTGTAAAAGTAGCCAAGTGGGCATGCTTTTGACTTGGCTTCCTGGAGATGAAAGTTCCAAGGTGACTCCCTGGAGGGTGAGAGTTCTGAGGCTGGTATCCTTTGGTCTGTAACTTGACCATTAACTCTCAAGGAGAGCTTCATCCTAGAACACATAGTTAAATGTAGTTGCCCTGTAGGGAATGCCTGGTGAAAGGGAGGTAAAAGGTTATATTTGCATTTCTAAAGGGCTAAGTAGGAAACAGAGAACAGGGGAAAGGAGAAAATAGAATATTTAAAAAAGTAATAGTAACTCAGCTGGGCACCATGGCTCATGCCTGTAATCCCAGAATTTTGGGAAGCTGAGGCAGGCAGATTGTTTGAGCCCAGGAGTTTAAGACCAGCCTGGCCAACATAGTGAGACCCTGTCTCCACTAAGAGAAAAATACAAAAATTAGCCAGTCCTGGTGGTATATGCTTGTAGTCCCAGATACTTACAAGACTGGGGTGGGAGGATCATTTGAGCCTGAAAGGCGGAGGCAGCAGTGAGTCAAGATTGTATCACTGCACTCCAGCCAGGGCAACAGATCAAGACTCTCTCTCCAAAAACAAGATTAGTAACTCACTACCTTTTTCTTAGAGAGAATGAGGGTACTCAGTTATATCAAAACAAACCAACTAGAGTTAGAATCACAAGGTTTCTGCTAATACAACTAAAGAACAGTGTGTTCTCATTCTCCACTTGAGTTTGAGAGCTTCTGTGGCTAGAGCTGCTACTACTTTAAAAAATTTCATGTTTCATGCCACTTATGCAGCTGCCTCAATCAAGAACCTCTATAGCTGTTTTCCTCTTCTCCACTTTGCTATAAACCCATTTTCCAAAGTGTTGTAACACTACAATGTAATTGCTTCATGGAAAAAGTAAATTTTGTGTTGGGTGTCATATATACTAGTACCAGTCCTGGGATTTATCAGAAATTAAGAGACATAGACCCCATCCTTGAGGGTCCTCAATGAAAAGTCTGCAAAGCATGTTGTCCAGGTGGTATGGCAATTAAAATAGCTTGACTCCTGAATATCTTTGTTTCAAATATTTCAAGTACTAGTCATTGTATCAATAGCCCCTTCTACAGTGTACTCAAAGAGAGTTACATGCCTATTTCTTTTATTACAAAAAAGTTATAAATTTGATAATCAAATTATAAAACCATCTTAGAAGCCAGTATTAAATTCAGAGCCTCTCTTCTAGTTTTCCTGATAGCACAATTAATACAGAAGTAAACAGGAGTTTTTAGATTTCTGAAGTCTGATACAAATCATGCTAGCCAGCTTCAAGCAACTGGGGAATGTATCATCATCAGGAGGGAGGAGGCCTCCAGGCATTTTCTCAGTGTCAGTACCCAAGAAGACCTAAAACTAGAAGGAAGACAGCAGGCTTTGAACTTATAAAGATATCAGCAATTTATCCACAAATAGAATTGCTGAATTACCATATCTTTTGAGACTCTGGTTAAAAATAAAATAAAGTAGCAAGAAAAGGAAAAAAAGCAACCCAAATTCAAGCCTGTCACTCACTTAATTTTTCATTTATTAGAGAAGAAAAATCAGAGCAGCATTAGCAGAAGAGAAAGCCTGAATTAGTTCTGCGAAATCATCACAGGATGCCTAACAATCCTAGAGAGAGATGATAATCCTGTGTTAAGAGGTAGGCCAAGAAGCTTTGCCCGCCATGCTTAACCCTTCAGAAATGTTAATTTTCACAAGAAGAATGGAAGAATTGTTTTATTTTTAGGAAGAGGGTGATGGGTAGTCTATTTTGATTTTAGGTATATAAAGTAGGGTGTCATGTGTCCCTGAACTCTCAATGGAAATGAGCCCTTGACTGGACTGTGACTGCCTTGCCTACAGTGGGAAAAACTGCTGAAAAATGAGAAAATGGCATGAATTAATGCTGGAAATTTTGCCAGAGGGAAGGCAGAGAGAGAAAGAGATGATCTGATTATACATTCAGGGATGACAGGTGAACCTCCAAAAGTTCAGAGGTTTAGTGCAGATATCCATCTCAACATTTAGCTGCTCATTTGAAGCTTTGCCAAGCACAAGGGAATATAATGTTTCAGAAACTGTTGACAATCTCTTGGGATCAGTGGGGCTTACCATAAGGCCTCTTGTTTCTGCGTTTTTCCTCACTGTATCTCTTAATGAAGAGTTACCAAAATTGTGTATATTAGTTAGAATTTCCATTTACTGCATATTTTGCTATTGTTGCTACCCTTGTAGGTTCTAAAATATAATGGAATTTTCCTACATAAATAATATTACTGTTCTTAAAACTTATTCTCAGCCCAAATCAGTGAAATCATAAAAGAAAGCAAAGGTAAAAGTTAAAGTATCAATATCCTAATTTTGTTATTTAACTTCGTAGAAGTTTTATATTGACTCTATTTGGTCAATTAGTAAATAATTAAATCATTCTTTTAACTAGTTCAGCTGTGTCTAATTACAGACTAAGAATACACATTTGTTGTTAATCATACAAATTTTAACAGCACAGGCTACGTAATTTTTACTACAGCCCAGCATTCAGTTATGGTCACTAATTTATTTGTCACAGAGTATAGGAGATTACAAAAACAAAGCAACATAAAACTCACATGAACCCTCTACACACAAAAATTCTGACAAAAACAGGCCTAATTCTGTCTGCTGCCAAAACAAATAATCTCCATGTGCTTTCTAAACAAAGTGTGATCTGCAGACCAGCAGTCTTGGCATCACTTGGAAGCCTGTTAGAAATACCCAGCTCAGAGTTCATCTCAAATAGATATATTTCACCAGAGTCTGCATTTTAGCAAGTTCCCAGGTGATTCCTGTTTGCATAAAATTTCTGGGAATTATATATTACATTATCATTTTTCCTTGATAATAAAATGTTATTGGAACATCTCAGTTTTGGGGTAAAAGACTTTTTAATTCAAAATTAATGTATCTTATTTTTCTCGTTATAAGAATAAATATGTCTATTTAAAAATAAAACATTCCTGAATTTATAAAGAAAAAGTAAAATATCTCATAACTTTATTCTCTACAAATGATCCCTATTAACAGCACAAAAAGTAATCAAAGGAATAACTACTTTGTGAAGCAAAAAGTACCTGAGACAAATCTCAATTTAGAAAGTTTATTTTGCAGAAGTTAAGATGCCCCTGTGCCCTAGCCTCAAGAGATCCTGATGACATGTGCCCAAGGTGGTTGGGGTACAGCCTGCTTTTATACATTTTAGGGGAACATTATACATCAATCAGTACATGTAAGACTTACATTGGTTCCATCTGGAAGGGCGGGACAACTCAAAGTGGGAAGGCAAGGGTGGGGCTTCCAGGTCATAGGTAGATGTAAAAATGTCCTGATGGTAATTGGTTGAAAAAGTTATCAGTAGAAAGGAATATCTGAATTACCATAAGAGGTTGTAGAAACCAAGGTTTTATGAAGTAGGTAAAGCCTCCAAGTAACAGGCTTCAGAGAGAAAAGATTGTAAATGTTTCTTATGAGCCTTAAGGGCTGTGTTGATGTTAATGCTGGAGGGGAGGTGTATATGGAGGCATGCCTAACCCCCTCTTCCATGGCAGCCTACACTAGATCTTCAGGTTAGGTCTAGAATGCCCTTGGCTGAGAGGATGGGTCCATTCAGATAATTTGAGGGCCTTAGAATTTTATTTTCTGTTTATAATTTTCACTATTAAAATTAAACAAAACAATGCAATTTACTTAATATATCCATCTTAGGAAATCATTATCTCATTTATAACAATTAGGTTAGGGTTTAACTTTTAAAAACAATTCTAAGACTATCTGGGCATTATCTTCAATAAGATTTCAATAAAGACGACTTTGGAAGCTCAGAGGCAAGGGAAAACATGTTATCCATTGAGTTTCCTCTGGAGCAGTTCGCATACATACCTGCCCTTCACCATGCTGCTCTTTACTTCTCCTTCGTTTCTAATAACTTAACTTTGCTTACTTCCCCCTTACATAAACTACTTAATATTTAACAAAGGCAGAAACCATTAAGTGAAAAGCCTGATAAAATTGATACATAAAGATTTAACATAGCAAAAGCCAGTATCAAATGACAAAAAAAAAAATGTATATGAGAAAAAAATGCTGTTTACGTATGAACACAAAGAAACACCAATGAATATTCCAATACGCAAAATATACGGAAATATTGAAAATTATAAATGGCCAATAAGCATAGAAAATCATTTTACCTTAAAAAATAAGACAAATGAAGTATTTTTTATGTGCTGAAAAAGATATAGAAACAAAATGGAAAGCATATGAGGAAATATAACTTTCATGTACTTCTGAGTCATAAATGGGTACATTTCTGAAGTGTAACTGCATGACATGAAACCAACTTGTTATAAGAGGCATACATATTTACTCAAATTCTTTCTCTAAGTTGTAAGAAGATTAATGTGACAATTTTATAAAGATGTTTATTAAAACAGCTTTTATAATATAAACTATGAATAAAAAAATCACGGTATCAGTAGAGGAAAAGGGATTGCTTTACTGTCCATTATAAAAAAGAGAAACCACTGCAGAGTGAAGAGGCACAGCATTTAATACAACTGAAAGTGCCCTGCTCTCCAAAGAACAAAAAAAGTTAGAGCTTTTATTAAAAAGATAACTGTTATGAACTGCTCTTTGAGCAATGTCATTGGCATTAATAAAGTTTTGAAGATCTGGCCAGCTCTAATTGGTAAGTGATTGTGGTGGGCAGAATTAGTCTGAGTGATGTGGCAGGTCTTTTAAGTAATCATCAGAGAAAACTGGTCTCAGGTTACTACAGGCAGTTTTAGCTGCCAGGCTTGCAGAGAATTACATTTTATGTTTCATGCCCTAAGTGCTTTCTCCCCCTGGCTTCTCAACTCTGTTTTAGTTGGGTATGAAAAGAACAACCCATATGAACAACTTTCACAAATTAAAAGAAAAACTAGATGTCCAAAAATTTAATGTTTGTTAAATAGATTATAGTAGATTCATACAATAGAATGTTGAGAAATTATTAAAATTTTACTTCAAAATATTTTCTAATACTCATAAAATGGAAGAAAATGATAGTTTCTTGAGTGAAAATATATATGATCATTTTGTACCAATTTCTATTTTGCAATTTTGAAATTAGACAATTTTGTAGCTACTAAGTCTTCCAACCATTTTTTCCCCACATGAATAAAAGTGGAATTAAAGTGTAGTGATTTTAAAATATTAGAAGGGAGGGGACAGGCAAATCCCTGACACCCTCTTCATCATCATGTTGGGGATTTGTTTATTCACATTCCATTCAACATTTCTGAGGTCAGGGTCTGGTATTAAGACAGCTGTTATCATTTCTTTCAAAGCCTAGGAAAACTGGCATATTCATAGTCAAAACCTCACAATCTGTTAAATATCATGCTATTCCAGGAAAGGCTCTGCCTGTCCCTTAACCTATTATTAGTTCTTTCACTTCGTTCATGTGCACAGGAAAACAACATTCAGTAAACAACTATGGTTTTTGTCTGCAAAACTGGATAGCCATCTATCCAGTATAACTGATGCCTTTAACTTTTTGGTCCATCATTCATTACTTCCTTCCTTGTCTCCAAATTAGGTCACAAAGCTGACAAATGAGAGATAAATGTGCACACAGTCTTAACTGGGATCCCAGACATATCAAGGCAATATGGAAAGCATTGTCCATCTTACCTCATACAACAAGCAGACATTGGTGTTTATTGCAGAGAGGAGTTCTTTAATGGGGATTTGCAAGAGTAACTTTTCACCAGCTCAACTTCTAAGTCTGGGGTGATGAGGGGAATGGGGATAGAGAGGTGGGTGCAAGAGAATCTCCTGAAGAACGAGGAAGGGAACTGGCATTTCACAGCTACGTTTAATCCTTGCTGAGCTGCAGGAATTTTTAGTCCTCTACTCTGCTGTTAATAGAAAGATATGTAATGTAGAAGACTTATTGGGAGAACTTGATATGTGTTAAGGGGTGGACTGAGGCAGTCAGCAAAAAATGCATGAGGAAAGAGGGCAGTGAAGGGAGAAGGCTATGTATACCCTTACCATTTTGCTGGACAAGGGCTTGTGAGAGCCAATAGGCTACAAAGATGAACAGTCGTGAATTACCTGAAAGACCCTGCACGAGACGCCTACTTGCCTGCCTGGGTGAGACAACCTGGGCAGAAAGAGGCACAAGCTATCTGGAAAGTCCTGGGAAGTAACCCAACTGTGTCTCCTGCAACAGGGAGCTAACTGAACAATGAAAGCCTCCTCCCTGACCCACAGGGTCACAAAGAACACTCTAGAGCACTTTCCACCATACAGGATGTTTTGTAGTCAAGAATCACTACAAAAATCTCACCAGCTAAGTAAACGAGCCTGTAACGTTTCCCTCCCTGGTCTTTCCTCTCCTTTACCTGACCCTAAGGAAAAAGACATGGAGAATGACATGTAGGACGAGTACCCCCTTCTACACTGTTGCCCTTTGAGCCATTCTTTATTTCAGATCTGAAGGGCAGGACAAAATACTTTTTTTAATTTTTATTTTTAGACAGTCTCACCCAGACTGGAGTGCAATGGTGTAATCTCTGCTCATTGCAGCCTCCACCTCTTGGGTTCAAGCGATTCTTGTGCCTCAGCCTCTGGAGTAGCTGGGATTACAGGCATGTGCCACCATACCCAACTTATTTTTCTACTTGTAGTAGAGATGGGGTTTCACTATATTGCCCAGGCTAATATCGAACTCCTGATATCAAGTGATCTGCCCCCCTCAGACTCTCAAAGTTCTGGGATTACAGGCATGAATCACTGTGCCCAGCCAAGAGGGAAAAATATTTAATTTGACTGTGAGATTAAAGTTTTTATTTAGATTAGCTTAAATTCATGAACACCCTGAAAATGAAACTGTTCTAAGACTCTAACATGTTAAAATCACTATAAGTATAGTGATGGGATCAGCAAGAATTTTGCCTATAGCAAGAAAAAGGATCTAACAAATCATGTTTGAAGATTGTAAGAGAAAAAAAAATGCTGTTTCTTGACTGCACCCCAATGAGTTCAGCTGACTCAAAAAAAAAAAAAACTGCCTTATACACACATTCAATGTGGGGTCATTCACTTGCAAGTGTCCTTTATATAAATTACTTTGTTTTTAAAGTATGCTGAAAACCCCCAGATATATCACATACAACAGAATGCAAAATAAGGTATTTCCTGTCAAATATAACTTTTAGAAACTTCAACCACATTAATCTATCAACAAATAGGTATTTCACATTCATTCATTCAAATATATATTGAGTACTGCAAATAAGCACTAAACTATAAATACAGGCCTGGAAGTCTTATATATACATGTTTTGTCTAAACCTTAATATAAAAAAAAAGAACACATTCATGCATTTTCCATGTGTTAAGCATTGTACTTGTGATTTAGAAGGGTAAAGACTAAAATGCTCTTGTCAACCTCACCATTAGAGTGATACCAGAAACTGGACTTAACTATAGAAAAGCATCGACTAAGAGAAATACAAATAAGATGCCATGAATTGCAAAAGAAGAATCACATGATAACAGAAGGCATTTCAGGCACAGGAAATTAAGATGCTAGATTATGATCACAATAATGAACTGGGAACCAGTGTTTAACAATCCAGTTTCCAGACTTACTCCACCTTATGTCTCCTACACTCTAACAAGAATTGTAGGTCCATGCCTGAGGTCTTTTTGAGGGCTCTGCCCTGCCCTGGAGTATCAACACATCTTCACAACTCCCATGTTAGGACATACTGTACCCTTAATAGAGAGGAGGAAATTAAGACTTTGTCTCTTTTCCTTGTTTCTCCACTCATAGCTTTGATCACATTATTCTTTCTACTCCCATGCCCTTCAATCCGGGGCATCCTTCTTTTCACATTAGGTTCAAGTGTCATTGTAGTGGGAAAGACAGAGGATCTAAAGTTAGAAGTCTGAGATTTGTGTCCTGGGTCTGCTACTTACTTAACATGTTAGTGATTCGGTTCCCAACGGAGCTTCATTTTACTTTTCATAGGAACTTCTCTAACATTTGTGAATATATAGTATAGTATCATTTTTTGGAAATACTCCGCAGGCTGGAATGCACAAGTGATACAGGTGTAAATGTTCTAAAACAGTAAGAATTAAATCGGTCACTTCTCTATTTTTCCAACAATATATTGGTTGCATCAACGTATATTTTGGCACTTGTCACTATTTTATAGTTTTATAGTTTTAATCTTTTTTTTCTCCCCCACCCAATAATGGATTCATAAAGAGGAAGGATTGTTCCTATTCTTTGTAGCCCAGTCCATAGCACAGCCTGTAGCAGATGCAAGGGGGTTAGTCAAAGAGAAAGTTAGTGGTGAGAGGGAAAACGCTAAGATTATTTCAACCACAGCCATATTAATTAGACGCCAAAACATAAACAAGAATATAAAATGTAACAATTTATAAGCAGAATCAATGTAGAAGTAACAATGAACTTGTTTCAGGATGTTTAAGAAGCTTAGGAAAAATGGGTAAGCATTTAGCCAATATAATATATGGTATCATTTGATCTTTTAAATAAATGAAATTAAAGCTCTATCTAAAAGAGCATTCTTACCCTTTTTCCCATCTATCAGGAGACTGGATTTCTAACAGGGTTTTGAATGACCTTAGCAGTTTAATTAACTCCTCTATGATGCTCTCTTTTTCTAAAATGGTGGTAAAACCCCTCTGATCTATTTCATAGGATGAAGATAAAGCTATGCATATGAAAAGCTTGGAGTTGTTTTTTTTTTCCCTGAAAGGTCTTCTGGTCTTCGATTCTATGTCCTTTCCACATCCATGACATTTGAGTTATTGTTTTAATTTGTGTTTCCTTCAGGGCACTGGCCCATGGATAATCCTGACAGAGGAAATTTGTTTTCTGCATGGGTTCTCCTTGGTTTTGGTGAAGCTGCTGAGCTGAGTGCCTGTCCCATGTTGCTAGGCATCTGTCCCAGTGTAGGAAGACCTGTGCTGCTCTTGGGGATGAATTTTGCTAGCAGTGTTTTTAGTGAAGAATGGTCCTCATTGAAATACCCTCTCCAGAATACTGCTCCTCCCATTTCTCTCTCACTGCTGGGGAAGCTGTCACCGCCAGTGTTTAGTACGGAAGCTCCTCCCAGTGGTTCTGCCAAACTAATTACCCCAGACCAAACCTACTCACCTCATCATGGACAGGTTTACCCTCCTGCCACATTACTACCAGCCCCTCTACTAAATCTTCTCCAGGTTGACTGAGGCCTTAGTCCTTTCCTTTCCTGTCATCTTGGGATGAAGAACAGTGGAATCTCCCTGTAAGAGGCTGCTGCCTGAACCTGCTTGTTAATACTGTCTTAGAATCCTATCTCATCATATATAGCCAAAGGAATTTCAAATGGCTCTCCTTCTGTTGGTCTTATTGACCTTATTCTTATCTTGTTCTGTCAATGTCTTCCTCTCGATATTCCAAACTCAGTGGTGTTTCTGTGGTCAAAAGTCATCCTCAGTATTCCTGGTGAGGACTGGCTATTCCACAAGGAAAGTGATGTATGATACTTCAGTCTGGGTGTAGTCTTATATTTGTGATGAAACCAGTAGCTATCCCATAAAATTTCTGGCATTTTGATGGTTCTCTGAACTTGGTTCCCAGACAGATTCAAATGTCCTATCATTTTACATAATTGCCCAGGGGTATGTGGCAGAGTATCATGAGGGTGTCAGGCTTCCATCTTTTCCTCATAGATAAGTCTTGACACTCAAAAAACTGAATATTCTTGCAGGCACTTCATTTTTTTTTTAGTATGCTGGGAAAGATTGCCTTTAACAGCATCTACTATCTTTGCACACAACATCATAATGTCCGTCCAACGGTTTTAGGACTCCTTGTGGCTTCACATGTCCCTTAAGTAAATTGTACCTTCACTTGTGTTTCAACGCTGAAAACTCACCTGAAAGTTCCCAACCCCAGACATAAATAAACATCATCAGCTTCTTTTATGCAGTTTGTTCTCTTGTACAGTAGCCTAACTAGGCCCTTCTAGTCTGTGTCAAATGTACTTTCTTTCAATTTTTGTTACTTAAAAAATAGAGCTCAGAATGGATTTCTTTTAAGTTGTTGTTATAAATAAAAAGTAAGCTTAAAGAATATCTTTGGGGGAATCTCTGGATACGTAACAATAGAAGCTATCATCAGTTATACAGAGTCTCTGTACAGGGATGAAAGATATTTTAACCATGGAAGGTACATTTTTTTAAGCAGAAAGGCCTTTTCTAATTTTTCTTGGCCTTGTCTCCTGGGAGTGCCCTTAGAAAAATTAATGAGATATGGTCTAGAAATCACTTGTGCTCCTTAGAGCGGTGCTATGCAAATTTAAGGCAACAGCAACAGGAACCATCACATTAAGAGTCAGGTAATTATTTGAAAGACTGAGAAACTTAATTTTAACCCATACTGATTGAAGTATTTGTTGAAATTTTGAAACGATTAATAATCAGTTCCAAGTGAGAATCATCATCGTCATTGGAACCCTTGGAAAGCATCATTGGGATTCCTTCTGCTGTGTTAAGCATCTTTTAAAAATAATTATAGTCATTTTCCCACAGGAGAAAATATAAAATAGTTTGCATTAAGTAGTTTTAAAGCATTTCAGGGAGAGCTTTTATTTTTCTTTACTATTCACAGAGGTGTATTACTACAGTGCACAGTCCACAGCCCACTTAACTAGCTTTTCAGTGTCATAAACCTAAGGTTACCTTGGGTTAATTTTCCTCTGCGTCCACCTGATCTGCCAGCATTTTTTTTTTTTTTTTTTTTTTTGTCCTTAAAACTGACAGCAAGATGACTGATTACAGGCAACTGCAAGGCCCCTTTTTGAATGCATGACCTTTTCTGGAATCAACTTAGAAATTCAGAGGATGTAAAGAAATCACTGTACATTAATAAAGGAAAAGAGTCTAACACTCACTGGCCAGTTGAGCAAATCATCATGTTCATTTGCTCCTAGAAATCATTTGCAATAGATATTCTTTCAATTACAGAGAAAATTAACTACCTCACAAGAACCAAATTAAGAAGTCCAGTGCAATGAGCTGGGAAGGTCTTTATGAATGACAGTGACACCTGATGAGCCACGATTTCACATTTAATTACAATGGTGTATAATTTATAACTCTCCCTTCTTTCAAATTATGCCACATTGGTAGTTGCCAGCTGAGGAAACTCTATGCTGTGAGGAATCATATGCTCTATGAGGAATCATTGCTGTGAGAAAGCTCTGCATAGGACCATTTGATCACATCTATGTGATACAGACAAAGGAATCATAGCAAATAGTACCCATTTTGCTCCAAGACAACGCCATATGTCTTTAGCAGAATTTCTCACACAGAGCTCCAAGCCTGTGTTTTGATTACATGTCGTTCTTCTCGACAGTCTCTGTGTCTGGCAAGTAAGATAGAGGGGACTTAACAGAGAGTATTACTTGATTTGTTCCACACTTACTCATACTGAACAATAAGGTGTCTTTAAGTCAAATAATGATCACTGGGACACATTCTGAATCTTGGTGAGGTAGGGAGGCCAGAAAACAATGCAGGAGAAGAGATAATGGCTATTAGCTTTGAAGGGTATTATTTGTGATATCAGATAGGATCTGTGAGAGTCCCAATGGCAAAGACAAAGTGGCGATAGCGTTATGCCTGTACCTTGCACTCTAGGTTATTCTCACTATAGTGTGAAACTCAGGAAATCAAATTTAGCTTATAATCTAGAAATTTTGAATTCTTCTTTCATATATTTTTAGACTGTCATTTAACAAATAACAATACTATAAAAAAACCCATGTAGATATTTGTTAAAATCATAACCTCTCTACCTCCATTCATCATACATTATAATCTGACCATCCTCAACTCCATCAAAATATTTTTTTAATTTTTAGAGAATAACCTCACAATTTATAGTTTTATATGACAGTGGGAAGATAGTTTTAAATACTGAACCTACATCTATTTTAAAATGCAACATTTAATAGGCTATAATTCAGTAAATTCATTTTAAATGATTTTAAAAAATGTTTTAAGGAAAAGGCTAGCACAATATTTAAGGAAGAAACATTAGCTACACTAAAGTCAGGAAAAATATGTCTAGTTCAGCACAATTATTTAATATTTTAAGAAACCACTACAAAACATTGCAATTAGAGAAGAAAAATAAATATACAAAAAATAGGATTCACAGATCCTTCCCAGAAGGGAGAAGAATTTTTCACAGATTGTATAATTACAAAGATTTTCTATTACAACAGAAACATCCTTCAAAGGGTCCATATCTTGCCTTGACTGTTCTGAGAGGTTTCATACTATCTACACTAGAAAGGTCAAATGTTAATGAGTGGCTAGTTAGACATAGTCTTGGAACATTAAAAAGTTAGCTTTAATTTATACACTCACTTGAGTTAATGGACTGAGAATTCTTCCCTGGGTTTCAGGACTTCTGCCCAGTTCGGCTAAAGACAGGGTGTTGTCCCTCCCAGAGACATGAAAAGTTAGTCTTGCAGATGGTTTGAAGGGTGAGTAGAGCAGGGTTTTATTGGGTGAAAAAGGAAAAAGGGGGAACAGGGACTCTGCAAGGCCAAGAGTTCCTGCCCATAAACTTCCAGCCTCGCTTTTTGAATCCCAGGTTCCACACAGGAAGGGGAGGAGCCCAGGCTCCTTTATGCTGCAAACAGTGAGAACCTCTGTGGCTCCACCCCAGTGCCCAGGTCGGTTGGAGTTTTACCAGGGAGTCCCTCCCACCTGGTTAGCTCACCTGGAAGGAAGAAAGACGGCTTTCTGGGTATGGGGCCACTGTGTCAGCTTTCACCCAGCTCCTTGGCAGTCACCACTAAACATCTTTCTTGGAATCCATGTCGGACACCATGGGCTCCATCTGTCTCACCTTTCTTGCCACACTTGCCTTTTCCCCCAAACTGACCATTCCTTTTGATGCCCAGAGCCTTTACACATACTCTCTACTACCTGGTAACCTATCATTCTTCAACCCTTCCTTTAGTCAAAATCTGTCCACATTAAACTTGAAACCCTGATGCCACTTCAGATAATCCATGAGATTCCTGTCAAAATATTAATAGTGGTATGCTGTCCTCCTTCACAAGTATTTAAGTTGTAATCCAATTATTATGAAATCAGTTGGACAGCATCTGTCTACCCTCCTACTTTATCCATTATGAGTTCAAGATTAAATTGGTCACCACTGAAAACCCAGACCTTGCCCATTACCTGTATTATCAGAGGCATATTTGGTAAATGAATGATTTCTACTAGAGACCTCATATTTTTAGAAAGATATCCTCTCCCAAAGAGAACACACACACACACACACACACACACACACACACACGTGTATATATATGTATACATATGTGAGTGTTCTATATCTTGTGCTCTAGATTATTCTCACTATAATGCAGAATTTAGGAAACCAAATTTAGGTCATCCTCTAGAAGAGTTATAATTCTTCTTTCATGTATTTTTAAACTGTCCTTTAATAAATAGCAACAATATTATAGAAAACATATCACATATATCATTGCTATATTGATACATGATATATATTGCATATATATCGATACATATGTGTGATTGATAGGATATATACAAATATATATGATATATATGAAGATATATATGTGATATACATATTACAAAAATTGTTCTTTCATTTCTTTCTCTTCAATCTAAGAGTAGCCCTTTCAGTCATTCAAAGTCTGCTTTTTCTTTCATAAAAACAAGTGTCTAAATTCCCAAAGACAGTTCTCATGCCCTCTATTTTCTTTTCTTATTGATCATCATGCACTCACTCACTGGAAAAGCATTGATTGAATATCTCGTTGGGCTGGATATTAAAGTCTAGAGCTTCTCCTCACTCCTCATGTGGCACTAGGTATTTCAGACTTTTCATCTCAGTGCCAGTACAGAGAAGTCTTCAGTATACTGTGTTTCTATTTATTTCCCTCTAGGCCATTTTCCACCACCCCTGGTTCTTTTCTTTAGTCTGCACTTTATCTAGTTTCTGCTATCTGAGAAACACCCTGGGATGTACCACTTGTTCTGTTTCAGTGTTCCCAAAATTAGATTGTTTCCCCAGTAGATATCTGATGTTTATGAGTGGGTAGAAGGTGGTGACAGCAAAGAGGTTCACTGGATTCAGTTGCAAGAATTATGTAAGTTATAGATGTAGAATAGAGTATAGAGCAAACATTTAATACTTAGAAAGATTTTTCACACAACTTTTATGCCCAATGAAAAGTTAAAAAAAACCCCAACAGAAGTTAAAATACAATGTAAAATTCAAAAAGGTGCCTTATTTCACAATGAAAACTCTGAAGGAACTGTCTTTTCTGTATAAAGAAGCAAAAACTTGAAACAGAAAATATTCTGTATAAGATGTGAACTAAATAGCTTGAGAAATCAACAAAAAAGGACACACTTCTGCTTATATAGTAAGTCTGGGAGATAAAACTTATGCATGTAGAATTTTCTTTTGTTGTTGTTGTTGTTCTTGGGGCATCCTGGGGGACTCTTGATGAGAAATGGGAAATAATTTAGGTTATGCCAACTTAACAATCACAGTACAGTAGGCTACATGCTTTAGTTCTATTTCTAACTTGAAGTACAGCACAAAATGGGGGGCTTTGTCAAGGGCAAATGTCCTTAAAATATCTCTATCAGCAATGAGAGGTAAGGCTATCCAGTACAGGATTTTAAAAGTGAAAGAAATAACAAAGTCACAACTTTCTTAAGAGTCTCCTCACATTAATCAATTTCTGTATTTCTAAATGTGACCTGGATACAACAAGATGTCATCTGCTTTATTTTTCTCCATTGTCCTTTCAGTTTACATAGTCTTGTTTTTTCCTGTTCCAGAATAAAATTTTGGATATGTCCTATAGCTTTTCTGATCTATTTTAGTTAGAAGGATCTCCCTCAGTTCACTAAATAAATTACAATTTCAGTCATGAAATTTTTCTCTTTATACTGCAACCACCATTCTGGAGTCACCACAGACTAGAAAGGAGAAATTACTACTGCTTGAATTGCCTGTACCAATGGAGCAGTTGACCATTTTCTGTGTCTTCAGTTCCTGTTTCATTGTTTCAGTTTCTGAGTCCTGAGCATGAAATGAGAAAGATCACCATGATATATTTTCATTTCTAAGTGTGAGTAATTAAGAGAAACTTACTATCTGTTTTGGGAAAAATCAGCAACTGGAGCAAATGGCTTCTACTGAAGCACAATAAATGCGGAAGGATTTAACATCTCAGTATTTTCAATGAAATTTGATCATTGATAATAAAAAAATGCAGTAATAAAATGAAACACTGAGGAAAATAATTATTGAATATTAACCTGTTCCAGCAAAAATCTCAAAATACAATTTTGAAATGAAAAGAATTTCAAAAGAAACAGAACAGAAAAAATGATCGGAGTTTATCACAATATTTTAAATTAAATGAGGAACTAGGGCTTTTTTGAGAATGAAGTGAAGAATATAAAAATAAAACATAAATGACATAATATACATGATATCAAATAATTTTTAAAATAAAAGTTTCAAATAAAAAACAAATGACAGGATTCTTTTTTTCCAATCTGGAAATAAAGTAAAAAATTATACAACTTTACCATTCTGAACTTCAGTTTCCATATTCTAAAAACTTCCACCTTTCAGAAATTATTCTATTTGCATGTTAATTTATGTATTATTTCACTCCACTCATTCATGTGCTAATTTATTTAACCAACATTTACTAGAAAATCATGCTTAAGAGCACTAGGCACACAAATTTTTTTAAGATGCTGTTCTTGCTTTTAAGAGGTTCATGTTGGGAGGATACCATGCCATAATACATATGAATGTTTACAGCTCAGAGGCAGGCACCTGGCAAAACAAATGTCAATTTCCTTATTTCTGCACCATATCCCATACACACTCTCCATTATAATGAAAATAATCATAAGAGCTAGTTTTGTGATGGGAACTAGATTTTATATGATAGAGGTTATCTACAAAATATTGGTAACATTATCATATCTTATTTTGCAGTAAACCATTTTATTCCATTTTCCTTCAACATAGAAACATTTCTATATAAAATGAATTTATATTGAAACAAATATTTTTAATAGAAAACAAAACCTGTTTGTCCTGACTGATCATGCTATTTTAAATCTATTTAAAATAATTTAAGTTATATGGGAGCTGGAATTGCACCAACAGCAGCTCAGGGGTATATATTGTATATGTACTTGTTGCCCTATCACTTCTTCCTGAAATTGATTCATGTGATTCTATTTTCTCAAGAATTGAAACATTCCAAGAATAGGGGTCATGCCATTTTTCCTTTAATTAGGTTTCCAATGCTTAGTAATTACTGTAGGCAGATATTAACTATGAATGGTGACTGCCTGACTTTATAATATGCCTGTGTGTCCAACCTGTGCTAATCTACATTGTGCAAAGGATAATTCATTTAGAGGTCAACATTTTCATATGCCATTATCAATATCCTTCAAGAGTGAAGTCTTCTCTGGGAAATTTCTGTTGAATTCTTGTTAGTGTTTAGTTAGCATTTCAGAAATCTGATAAAGAAGAAACAAATAACTAAGCAATCTCCACAAAGGCAATATCTCCACCTGATACATTTATTTTGTAAAATTTGTATTGCATAAACTTTTAAATATACATTTAACATTTTTACACTTATAAAGTTAAAATATTTCTAGATTTCCCTGAAAATTGACAATAATTTTGTTGTCAATCAGGTATTTTAATTGTCAAAAGTGTTGTCATTTCATTTTGATCTTTTTTAATGTCCATGGACACAAGTTTTCTCCATGACAATATTAATGCTTCTTATTAAAGATGTGCTTATCCCAGTTTGGGGCGGATTTTAAGCAATATTATATAAATGTGAAGTACTGCATATTTATAGCATAACTGAGAGAAATGTTGGGATTTTCCATGTTCTAGCAACATCTGTCAATAGAACTAACATGTATCAGTAATGTCATTCCTGAGAAGAGGACAAGATGATTAAGGTTGAAGTGGTGGCAGGGCAGTGTTGGGGCAGGGATTATTGATTGGAACAGAAATAGAATTTCCTAGCTGATCTTGAGCATTAGGTATACAATGCAATAAAATAAATTTTAATAATTATTTTATAAATAGATCAGCCATGATTAACTCAGAATTTTTATACACTAATAGTCACTGAGGAAATGAATTAAATGGTTAAATTTATAGAGGAAATATTACCATAGTTAAATGTATTATTTTACTATTTTAATCAGTATGTCCTCCCATTCTATTCAAAGTCACATCTCTGCTCTTTGAGATAAATGCATATCTGATTGCTTCCTTTGGAGAGGCTAATTAGAAACTCAAAATAATGCAACCATTTGTCTCTTATGACCTGGAATCCTATGACCCAGAAGCTTCCTCCCCAATTTGAGTTGTCCTGCCTTTCCACACAGAACCAGTGTTAATCTCACATATGTTGATTGATGCCTCATGTCTCCCTAAAATGTATAAAACCAAACTGTGCTCTGACCACTTTGGGGACATGTCATCAGGACGTCCTGAGGCTGTATCATGGGTACATATCCTCAACCTTGGCAAAATAAACTTTCTAAATTAACTGAGACCTGTCTCAGATGTTCAGGGTTCATGCCTTCAATGAGTCCATTGGTAGACTTTGCATGACCAAAATGTGGTGGGGGGGGGAGTTTAATTAGCTTATAGACATGTCAGTAGAAACTTTCTGAACTGAAAGTCAAAGGAAAAAATGAATACATTTTTTTTAAAAGAAAAAAGGATTAAGACTAACAAATTTGGGATGGAAATTTGAGTTGAATTCCCTGATTCAAATCATAAAGCACTGGTTATAAAATATCTTTATTACACATAAAGTGATACATTGCTATTTAAAAGTAGATATAGATTAGTTGTGATTGTACTTCAAATTTAAAGGCAACAACTCAAAATCTTAAAATGTATAATTGAATAGCAAGAGAGGAGAGATTGAAATCATAAAATGTTCATTTAAAAGTAGAAAAGGCAGAAAGGTGGAAGAAAAAAAGAAAAAAGAGCAACAAATAGAAAATAACTATTAAAAATGTAATAAATATGTCTTAGTCCTTCTGAATTGCTATAACAATAACATAGACTGATTAATTTATAAGGAGCAGTAATATATTGGCCCAGGGTTCTCAAGGCTGGGAAGTCTGAAACTGAGGGGCAGGCATCTTCTGAGGGCCTTCTTGCTGCATCCTCCCATGGTGGGAGGGCAAAGAAGGCAAAAGAGGGCTTAACTCATCCTTTATATAAGAGACTCGCTCCTGCTATAAGAAATCCACTCTTGTAATAACAGCATTAATTCACTCATGAGATCACAGAATCCAAACACCTCCCACTAGGCTCCACCTCCCAACAGGCTCTACCTCCCAACACCAATACATTGGGGATCAACTTTCCAACATATTAAATTTAAGGGACATATTAAAATAGCAAGGTGCTAAATCAACTATATCAATAATCACTACATATGTGAATCACTTAAATCAATTAAAAAAATAGAGTGTCAGAATGGGGGAGAAAAACCAACAAGAGCCAACTATTATGATAAGAATTAAATATAAGGAATAGAGTAAGTTAAAAGATATACCAAGTTAATACTAATCAAAAGAAAGCTGTAGTAGTTATATAAATTTCAGACAAGGCCAACTTCAGGGAAAACTATTGGTTATAAAGAGGGTATTATATAATGATAATGTGGTTAATTACCCAAGACATAAAAAAATAAAATATATTTATATTTATATATAAATCCACTATTAGAGACTTCCACACTGCTTTATCACTAATTACTAGATCAGAGAGACAAAAAGTAAGAATACAAATTCAACATATTTCTAAATAACACTGTGGTCAAAGAAGCCTCATGAGAAATCAAAAAGTGTTTTAAATTAAATGAAAATGAAAATACGACTTATCAAAAATTGTGAAATGCAATAAGGAATGAATAGAGGGAAATCTATAGCATTAAATGCATATATTAGAAGAAAGACCTGAAGTTAATCATCTAAGTTCCATATTGGGAAAACAGAGAACAGAGAGCAATTTAAACATAAAGCAATCAGAAGAAATAAAAAACAAAGAAATTAATGTAATTAAAATCAATAAAATAGATAAAATTAAAAAATCAAATCTGCTTTTTTGAAGAGATTGATAAAATTGATAAACCTATAGGTACTTTAACCAAGAAAAAGAGAAGATAAAAATTACCAATATCAGAAATAAAAGAAGAATGATCTCACAGGTATTAGAAGCATAATCGAGGAATACTACAAACAACTCTATGCCAACACATTTGATAACTTGAATAAAATTAATCAATACCTTAAAAGATAAAAACTACAAAGTCCTCACATGAATAATC